>NW_024366815.1:55518-138446 GCF_014805655.1 Passer montanus
CGCCGCTAGCATCGCCCCGGGGGCCGCGAGAGCGGCGGCGCCCCGGCCGCGCGGCTGCCCCGGCGGGGATGTGAATGGCGCTGGGGGTGCTCGGCGGGACCGACATGGAGTGGGAGAAGCTGCCGCGGCGGCCCAGCGAGGGCGAGGGGGAGGCGGCGGGGCCGTGGCCGGGCTGCGGGCGGCTGCGGCCCTCCTCGTACCGGGCGCTGCGCAGCGCCGTCTCCACCCTGGCGCGCATCGACGACTTCTACTGCGAGAAGATCGGGGCCGGCTTCTTCTCCGAGGTCTTCAAGGTGTGCGGGGCGGGAGCGGGCATGGCGGGGCATCCCGCCGGGATCGGCGGTCCCCCGGGAGCGCGGCGGCAGCGCAGCCCCGGCCGCGCCCTCGGCTGGGCGCCGCGGTCCCCCCCGGCAGCCGGGCGAGGCCGGGGGCTGCTCCGGGCGGGGACGTGCGGAGGGGACGTGGGGACGCCGGCGCTCGCCCCGTCCCGGCCGGGGCGTTGTGCCTCCGTCGCCCCGAGCAGGGGGAGGGGAGCGCCGGCTCTGTTTACAGCCGGCGGGGCTGAGCGCTCCGAGCGCTGCGCCGGGGGTTGCGCGGGGGCTCGGGTGGCGGGCAGCCCAGCCCCGGGGACCCCTGTCAAAAGGCTGGGCAGCCGAGCCCGCCCGGGGTGTGCCCGTGGCGGGGACTCCAGGTAGCGCTCCTGGCCGCTGCAAGGCGATGTCCGGCGTTGCCGGGCCTGCTGAGCAGGTGATGTGCGGGATTCCCCACGGGAGAAGGTGTCTGGCTGTGGGATAGGGGTGTAATGCCGTAGAAGAGCAGGGGGCTGACTCCTGGCTGAGCCCCCAGAGCTGCCTTTGTCTTCCATCCTCTCTGGGACTGTCTGGGTGGGGATGCCTGTGTGTGGCCCGTGCCCAGGATGGGGGTGTGTGAGTGCTGGTGGGGAGCTCAGGGTCTCCAGCAGTGAGGCAGGGGTACACGGTGGCGATATCCTGCCAGCCAAATGCACTGCTGCTAGGGACGAAGGGCTGTGCCTCAGTGTCACCACTACCTCTCCCGGCAGAGGGGAGGTGTGTGCATGTGCTGTTTTGAGCCTCGGCATCACTTAAGGTACCATAAGCCACTGGGCTAGGACTGCCCTTAAGTGGTGATCCAGTGGCTTCATATTCGTCAAAGAGCAGCTTAGGGCTGGGCACAACCCCCGCTACCTGCCACCACAGTCACTGAGGTCACAGGCAGCACAACCATGACATTCACATCCTGGCAATACCCTGAGGTCCCTCTCCAGCCCTGACACCGTTCCCCACTCAGCAGGGAGACCCCAAGACATGTTTCCTCTTCAGCCCCTGTGAGGGGCTATGGAGAATGTGCAGGGAGGTCCCTCTCCTCTATGCTCCCTCCTGGAGCTCCCAGTGGTGCCGTGACCTCCCTGCTGGCTGGGTTTCTGCTATTGATCTCTGGCTTGGAGTGCACAACAGCACCTTGGAGCAGAGGGAGGCATTTAATAATGTCAGGCATGGATATGGCTCTTTAATAATGGATGCTCCCGTGCCTCAGCGAGGCCACGGTCTCTTCTTGCCTCGCTGTTTGTTTTCCCAGTTTCTGCAGGAGCCACAAAATGCTCCTTCTCCCATGTGTTGTTTAGATCCTTGTGGGGCCACTGGCGTGCAGGATTTGGGGGGCTGGCGAAGGTTGAGGGGTGGGAAGGGGATCGGGATCAGTAGCTGACATGTGTGCCTGGTGGCAAGGAAGCAGGGCTGGGAGGGGGCCAGATGGGGCTTTGTGCTCGTGCGGTGGGTTGAGTCCAAGAGCTCAGCAGGATGGTGGGGTAAGCCTGGGATCTGAGCTGGGGTTTGGCCGCCAGAGCTTGCGAGGAGGACAGAGCTTGGCAGGGCAGCCCCGGACCCATTTTCCTCCCGCTTCCCTTGTTCCTTCTGTAGCTTTCCAAGGCTGTGGGCACTTGAATCTGCCTGCTCTGTGTGTCTCCTGAGCCGTATGTCATTCCAGCCTTGGCGGGTGAGGGGGACAGGGAGGGGACCTTGACATCTCTGCCCCTGCACAGGTAGCTCACTCCTGGTGTGGAGCTGAGCCAGGGCCAGGGAGGGTGCTGACAAGCATCTGACTGTCTTCTCAGCCTTAAAACCAAAGGGCTCAGTGTGGCCAAGCCCTGGTGTCCCAAGCTAGCCCCTCCAGTCCAGCCCCTCTCTCAGAAAGGCTGTCCAGAGCAAACAGGAGACACCAGTGACAAGAAGCTGCTCTTTTTCATGGCGCTTGTTCATAGCTGATCCCCCACTGTGCTGCAGAGCAGGGCTGTTTTCCCTCTGGAGCAGCTGGTTCTCATTGCCTCTCCCTGTGCAATTTCAGAGGCACTAGCCCCCCCATTTTCTCAGATGCACAGACTTTGCAGGAAGCCACCTCTCTATTTCCAATTGACTGAGCAGATTGAGCCAGGTCTGTTTGTGCCAGGCATTTTCCCCAGCCCTTAAACCACTGTTGCGTCTCTTCCCCAAATCCCTCTCTTTCTTTCCCATGTGCTGTCTGTAGCAGACACAGGGGCTGTGGGCAGCATCCTTGGGGCTGTACCCAGGGGCCTTCACTCATGTGAATCTCAGCCTCCTGCTCTGATGTTGCATATCCTCTTGGAAATGCCATCTCCCAGGTTGCAGCTCTGTGATGTGCTCTGTCCAGTGCCCCATTTCCATGGCATTTTGTGTGTGTGTGTGTTTGTGTGGTTTAGCAACTCCCAGCATGAGCATAGCTCAAGAGAGGGTTTTAGCATCATTGCCACTTGCCCATCTCTGCTCACTTCCCCACCAACCTTTGGGGTTTTCTATTTACTTCGAATTTTCCAGTGCAACTAATGGAGCAAGTCCCTTCCTCTTATCTGCTGCCCTTCATCAGGGACTTTTCCTTGTTTTACAGAGCAGAATGAAGCAGCGTGACACTGATGGGGAAACTAAGGCAAGCGGGGAGGAAGTGAATTAGCCAAGGTCAGCCAGCCATGGCAGGGCTAAGAGCAGCCCGGGCCCCGCAGCTGCCACTTGGGAGTCCTGGGCACAGGAAACGTGTTGTGCTGACCAGCTGGAGACCTGCCAGCCCCTCTCCTGCTCTATCACAGGGCATGCTCCAGGCTTGCCAGTCAGGCCAGGCAGTGATCTGCCATCAGTGTGTAACACTGGCACTGCCCCGCTCCTGCTGTGCCCACAGTGCCGCTCCTGGGAGAACAGGAGGTGGGGATTGCTGATGCTCAAACACCCTCCAGGAGCAGGTGCTTTGTCTCATCCTCAGAGAAAGTCTGTCTTGGCTGATTCTGCCTCTTCCATTTGATGAGCACGTTTTCCAGTCCCACCCAGTTGTGTTATTGGTATTCCTGTGAGCTCAGGTGCAGTTGTTGTGGGTGGCTGTGGGGTTACCAGCGGCACTGATAGCTCCCTTGCCCCACTCCTGTCTTCCCCACAGAACTCTCTGGGGTGACGGGGGCAGGATGGCGTCCCTGTGTGACTGTGCCTTGCCTGTGTGGGGCGGGGGGCAAGGGAATATGCAGAGAGCAGGGCTGTGTGCCAGGCCATCCCCAGTGCGGGCTGCTGGGAGGATGGCTGCTGACACCTCCGGGTGGGGAGATGTCAGGGAGCTTTGCCCCGTGTCTAGACGGGAGTGCCGGCTGTGGGGAGGGAGCAGGCCGTCTGCTTGCTCTGATTAGCATGCTCTTTAAATAAGACTCTAATTTCCGCTGTTAAAAGAGCTCAGATCCCTTGTGCCCAGGCTGGGGCTGCCGCCAGCCTGGCCCATCCCCCAGCCCTGTGTGCTGGCAGCAGATGGGATGGGGACAACATGCCACGGCACCCTGGCTGCCCCCTGGTACCCCCTGAAGTGCCCAGTGGACCAGCCATGTGGGATGCCAGGGAGCATCGCTGAGGGGTGAGGGCTTGCCTGTTTCCTGGGTGGGGGACAAGTGGCTCTCCCTCCCCCTGCAGCCCCACACGGCTGCCCGGCTGAGCTCAGCTCCGGGGAATGCGCTGGGATTCCTGGGCACCGTGCCAGAGTGCATGAGAGAGGCGAGAGGGGACACCTTCCTGCCCGAGGAGGTTGTGCTGCCTGCTGCCTTCTCTGGGCGTCAGCGAGGGAGGAAACCTCCTTAGTGGGGGGCTTCGAGCCCCCTGCAGTCATGGCTGATGATGCCCTTTGCTGCTGGGTCTGTGTTAGGGGGTGGCCAGTGTGCTGGGCTGGTGCTAGCACCTGGACAGACTGGGTAAACTGGCCAGTGCCTGTGGAAGTCATGGAAGGGGAGCATAACTCCTTTTCTACTGTCCCAGATGCGGGCTGGCCTTGAGCTGTCCCAGGTATGGGCTCCCCGGGCGGGGGAGATGGCAGAACAGGGTTTTGCAAGTGAGCTCATTGGACAGCCCCAAGGACACCACGCCACATGGGGATGGAGTCACAGAAAAAGACATTGGGGCAGGGCTGTACTGGCCAGGAGCTCCTGGGATCCCTGGGATAATTCCTGGAGAAGCAGCTTTCACAAGACCTTCCCTCCCCCAGGCTGTCTCTCCTCCAATCTTAAGGTGTCCATCCCCGTGTGACTGCGCGGAGACCTCACTCAGCCTATTCCGAGGGCAGGTGGCTTGTTAATGAGGAATTAAGCCACGGGCACCTCCCGACTGTGTGGGGCTGAGCTGGTGCCCACCAGATGCTGCTCCCTGATGCAGGGCCGCCACAGCTGGCAGGGAGCTGGCCAGCCCTGCACACACGGCCACCAAGGGCCAGCGCTGTGCGTGCCGCGCGGCATTCCTGCCGTGGGCGCGCGGCGCCGGAGCCTTGCCGCCTCCAGCCATCCCAGCGGGCTGAGCCTGCCTGCGCCACTGAGCCCGTCCTGCTGTCTGGCAGCTGCTGGTGCCAGCCAAACTGACCGAGCCAGTCCTGCCAGCCCCACGTGGCGTGGGAAGGGAAGGAAGCACTGCCACCAGGAGAGCTGGTCAGGAATGATAGGCTTGGCTGGGCAGCACCCGGTGCCAGAGGCTTGGCAAGGCTGTGGATCCTGCTGGCCTCGTCCAGGCTCTGCCTTCCTCAACCCCCGGCTCCATGGGGAGCTGGAGGGACCAAGGGAAACTGTGTCCACCCTGCTGTGGTCACACAGGCCACCTCCTTAAAGCCTGCACTGAAGCCTGGCTGAGAGCCCAGTTTCTGTTTCTGGTGCTGCCCTCCGCTGCCCCACCAACAGGGATGGGGTGGAGGAAAGACAGCAGTGCTGAGATGGGGTGGGGTTGCCCCTTGCCCTTGGTCCAGATGTGACCAACGAGTCCTAGGGCCTCAGGATGGCATTGGCAGCAGTTCCAGGTGCTGCTGGGCAGTGGTGTGGTGAGCAGGGTAGTGAGCACAGGGGGGACTTGGAGCCCCATTAGGTGGAGCGCTCTGGGTGCTCCCCACAGCAGGCACTGCAGTTCCACCCTGGGACAGGCTCTCCCTGATCCCAGGAGCTCAGTATGTCCAGTGCTCAGCAAGGAGGAGGCATGGGGAAATCCACCCTCCCTTCTCCCTGCAGCATGGTGGGTGCCAGGATAGGGGCCTGTGGTGGCAGGTGTCTGGGGTGTCCCCTTCCCACTCGCCCAGGGTCCATTCTGAGCTCTGCTGTCACGTGGGCCCTGTCGGTGGGTCAGGAGTGCCAGCTGGCTGTCTGGGGCTGGCTGGAGGTGACGCAGGTGTAACTGGAGCAGGGTGCCCACAGGCAGGTGTCTGCTGAATTATTCAAAGCCTCTCCACGAGCTCAATGAGCTGATGGTGGCACGGCACAGTTACTGCCTCTCACTTCCACTCTGACTGGGACTGGTTTGGCATCAGTGCACACAGACATGTAGAAGGACCTTCACAGAGCACTCATTTTCCCCAGGGCCTTTTGAAGGGATGTGCTGCTGCCCCATCCCCTGGGTGTTTTCTGCTGCATAGATCCCCATCATGGAATGCACCCCAGGAGCAGTGCCAGCCATGGGGTGAGAGGAGAGCCCTGGAGGGTCCAGCATGGCAGCCTCCCTCTGTTGTGGTGGGGACAAGGGGTGCTGGGGATCCTGCCTCCAGCCAACCCCCTGTGTTTTGCCTGGGAAGGCAATCCCTGACGTGAGGGGTGTCGTGGGGGTGTTGTGGGGCTGGCCACGGGCTGGCACCGGCTCAGCAGCCTCAACCAGCATTGACTAAAAAGGAGAAGAGCAGGGAGCTGACGGCAGCGCTGAGGAATGCCTGCGCCTCCGTGCACAGCTCCGTGTGTGCTGGGGGGCAGCTGGGATCCACTGGGTTGTCCCCTCAGGCAGCTGCTGCTTTGAGGCAGGGGTGGCATCCCACCCCCAGCACCTGCTCAGGAGGGGACCCTAGCATTGGTTTGGTCCCCCCATAACAGGGTTAGGTCAGGGCATCCCATGCTGTTCCCTTACCCTGCACATGCCAGGGAGCTGCAGATGGACGGGGTGTCCGTGCTTGGCCATGCTCCAGCTGCTGTTCTTGGCGGGGGACCAGGCCCCCAGATCGCATGACAGTGTCGGGCTGGGGCTGGCTAAATATACAGCTCATGCAGGCTCCATGCCCTGCCAGACTAGGGTCAAGCACTACAGCTGGCCACACCTAGAGCTGGTTCAGAGGGGCAGTGTGCCCCCTTTTTTCTCCATTCCATGCTGGTAGGGTCTGGGTGTTGCTGACTCAAAACAAGTCCTCCCTGATGCTCCCCAATCCTGTACCTGCCTGTTCTTACAGCAGAGCTGAGCTCACAGATTATGGCAGCTGTTGTTGCCTCTTGGGAGTGTAGCACGTGCAGGGAGCATAACAAGCAGGGTATCCCAGGAGGGATGGATGGGCCTGTGTGTCATCAGTGCTTGGAGATGTGGGGAAAGTGCCCCCCTAGCCCTAGTGGTACCTGAGGTGCCATGGGATGCTTAGCTCCCCTCTCTGGGCTGGGGTGGGAGCCAGGTGAAGCCTGGTGTCCATGGGGGCTGCAGAGGCCCGTGGGGCTCAGCCTTCCCTGCATCCCCCTCCTGCAGGTGCGGCACCGGCAGTCGGGGCAGATCATGGTGCTGAAGATGAACAAGCTGACCAGCAACCGGGGCAACATGCTGCGGGAGGTGCAGCTGATGAACCGCCTCTCGCACCCCAACATCCTCAGGTAGGACCTGCTTCTCCACTGCAGGTTCCCCCCTTTTCCTAGCCTGGGGGCTTGGAGCTGCCGCTGCTGCTGGATAAGCTCTTGGGGCTGGTCCCTGCCACAGCCACCCTCAGGTCCTCTCTATCTCACAGGTTCATGGGGGTGTGTGTGCACCAGGGACAGCTGCATGCACTGACAGAGGTAAGAGTGTGGCAACACCCATCAGTCTCGGGGTTCCTGCAAGCCTGGGGAAGGGACAGTGGTGCCTGTGGGGACACATTCTTGGCCTGTGACACGTGCAGACAAGGCCTGCTGGGAGGCTGTGGTGTGGGTTGGTCGGAATATGCATTAGGATGAGAGATGGGCATCCAGTGTTGTGGGGGGAGGGATGCTGTGATGCGATGGCCTGGCTCTCCCCATCAGTACATCAACGGTGGGAACCTGGAGCAGCTGCTGGACAGCCCTGTGCCCCTCTCCTGGTCCATGCGTGTCAAGCTGGCCCTCGACATCGCCCATGGCCTACGCTACCTGCACTCCAAGGGCATTTTCCACCGTGACCTCACCTCCAAGGTACGGGAAGTTCCAAGGCACCACATTGCCCTTGTTGTCCCATACTCCTGTTGCTGCCTTGCTGCCCCAGGTGTGGCAGGCTGGGGAGCAGGAGGCTGTGCTGTGCTGGCGCGTCCTGAAACCGGTGGCCAGGAGGTAGGGCTGGTGCACTTGGCGTGACAGGTCCTCCTGTGCCCACAGAACTGCCTGGTGCGCTGCGAGGCCAGTGGCTACACAGCTGTAGTGGGTGACTTCGGCTTGGCAGAAAAGATCCCCACCTACAGGTACGTGGGCAGCATCCACCTGTCCATCCCCATCCCTGGAGCCCACTCAGAGCAGAAGCTGGAGAGGGATGGATGTTGGGGATGCAGCTAAAAGGGTAGGAATGGTGCTGCCGCGGGGAGCCCCCAAAGGGGTAATAATTATCATTGACTCCGTGACTCAGAAGGCTGATCAATCACTTTATTATACTATACTTATTAAGAAACCCATTACGCTTACCAGACAGTCACGATTCAGCTGAACCCAACTGGTCCTTCAATCTAAACACCATCACCAGTGGCCAATTAAGAAATCACCCTTTGCTAAACAAATCTCCATAACACATTCTACATGTTCACAACAACAGGTGCAGCAAGTGAAGATAAGAATTGTTTATCATTCTTTTCTCTGATAAGGACAAGGCCTCTCCCATAAGGACAATTTTCTCCCAGGACAATGCTTGGGAAAGTTTTGCTTTGCTCTCTGTGGCCAGAGAGCTGCTGCCAGAGGAATGGGGGTGGTGGGATAGTCCCTGGCAGGGGGACTCCAGGAGCAGTTTGGGAACAGCTAGGAGGGGATGGAGAAGGGGATGGTGTCACTGGGGAGAGATGAGTTTGTAGAGTGCATGGAAGGGGCTTAGCCCAGGAAGGGAGATGGAGATGGTGATCTGGGGTGCTGCAGCAGGAGGATGGGAGGTTGGACATGTGGGGGACTGGGCAGCCTCTGACATCCCACCATGTCTCCTAGTGAGGGCAGCGAGAAGGAGCCGCTGGCCGTGGTGGGCTCCCCGTACTGGATGGCACCCGAGGTGCTGCGTGGGGAGATCTACAACGAGAAGGTGAGGCTGCCCTGTGTGGGGCTTTACTCAGGCTTGTGCTGCCACTGGTTTGCAGAGTTTGCAGTCCTGGGGTGCATCTAGAGGGAAGGAATTGAGCATCCCTCTGGTGGCAGCGTGGCTCTGCAGGGAGGAGAAGGGCTGTGGCCTTGCAGAGCGGTGGGCACATCGCCTCGGGGCTGCACCCTGATGACTCCCTGCTCCCTGCAGGCCGACGTGTTTGCCTACGGCATCATCCTGTGTGAGACCATCGCTCGTGTGCCAGCTGACCCCGACTACCTGCCCCGCACTGAGGTGACTCTGGGATGGGACGGGGACTTGTGGGGAGCAGCACCGGGGCTGGGACCACTTCATCAAACAAGGGGGGCATTCTGTGTTGGGCAGAGACCAACGTGCAGGACTGGTCCCGTGTCTCAGGGGTGCTGTGTTCCACTTGCTGCCCAGGGAGGGGTGGTAACCTCAGAACCCATAGTGAGCCTGAAAAGGAGAATGGGGCAGTTGGATTCAGGCAGAGGGCAGAAGTGGTATCTGTGTCCTAGTATCCCCCAACCTTAGCCCAATTTGGGGTGACATCAGGGTCCTCCCCTGCTGTGTCCCCACTGGAGTGCTTCCAGGTCCACAGTCCTGTGTGACAGTGCAGGGGGGAGGGGGCCAGCCCTGGGCCTTGTGGTGCCCCAGGAGACCCAACGGGGAGAGGGCCAGCCATGTTGGGTCCCCTGGGCCTTGTGGTGCCCCAGGAGACCCAGTCTTACTCTTCTTCCTTTCCCTGGTGCAGGATTTTGGTCTGGACGTCACCACTTTCCGCACCATGGTGGGAATTGACTGCCCAGCGGCCTTCCTCCAGCTGGCTTTTCACTGCTGCAGTGTGAGACTCCCAGCTCCACTGCCTGCCCTTCCCGGCCAGGGCAGGCGGGCAGGACAGGCTGCCTTGCCTGCTCACAGCACGAGCCTGTGCAGGGCTCCCTGGGGTGCTTGAGGAGGCACAGACCTGACGGGGAATCCCTCCTGCCCACAGATGGAGCCCACCTCCCGCCCCTCATTCCTGGAAATCACGCAGTGCCTGGAGAGCATCCTGCAGCACCAGCTGGGCGCCGAGGGTGCCAGGGCCACTCTGTTTGGCATCGGGGAGACTCTGCCTGCATCTGGAACCGCAGCCACACTCAGTGGTACGTGGGCGCCTCGGGGACAGGCCATAGCAGGGTGTAAAGGTGGGGGGGGTGGGGTTTCCCGTGTCACCCCATCAGCTGTAGGGGAGGGAGACAGGGGTGTGTGAGGTCTGTGGGATGGAGCTGGTCCCTGTTCCTCCCTTGGGGTGCACCTCTAAGTTGTTGGGTGCCCAGCACCCCAAAGCACCCCACGTGGGCAGCTGCTGGCTGCTGGTGACACTGTCCTGTGCCCATGCCCAGGAGTGGCCAGGAGGTCAGCCAGCCACAGCGAGCAGTCGCCCCCGCGTGAGCTGGGGACACAGCACCTGCAGCCAGACCAGCGCCTGTCCCGCAGCCAGTCTGACATGTTCCCTCCCAAGTCACCCGCCCTGCTGCGGCCGCCGGAGCCTTGCAGCGGGGCCAGGTCCAAGGAGACGCCCTCCCGTGTCAACCCCTTCTCCCAGCGCGAGGATCTGAAGGGGGGGAAGATCAAGCTCTTTGATACGCCGAGCAAGTCGGTCATCTCGCTCACCTTAGACCTGCCGCCCCCCGCCCCGCTGCAGCTCGGCAGCCCCGTGACGCCCGAGCCCGCCGTGGAGGTGCAGTGTGACTTCTCAGCACCCGCCACCAGCCCCCGCAAGTGCCACTCTCTGCCCTCCTCTCCTGAGCTGCCCCACCGGGGGGGCCTGGAGCTGGGGATGGGGTCCTCTCATCCCACTGACGACCCCCAGCCCCCCACCCTCCTTCCTCCCCCAGCGTGGGGAGGAGCCTCCCCCCGCAGCTCCAAGGCAGAGGAGCAGACGGACTGCGGCTCAGACGGCTCTGGGCCGCCGCAGCCCAGCCAGGAAGTCAACAGCAACTTCATCCGCACCTCATCCTGGGGCACGCGGGCCTGGCAGCCAGACGTGCGTGCCCCCAACGGGCTCCTCATCAACAACAACCACGTGATGGTCAGCAAACCTCTGTCCTGGGGCAGCGGGCTGGAGCACGGCTGCTCTGAGCTCAGCATCTCCTGCGCAGCCGCGCTGGAGCGGACGGAGCGCTCGGCCATGCTGCCCGGGCACAGCTCTGGTGCCATGCTGGAGCAGGACGAAGTGCTGCCCTGCCCTGGCTGCTGCCTGAGTCCCTTCAGCTTCAGCTTTGCCTCCATCTGCCACCGGCCAGCGCCCAGCCCGCCCCGCTACCAGAACCTCAACTGCGAGGCCAAAAGCCTCATCTGCCATGATCGGGGCCAACACCAGAAAGCCCCGGGGCCAGTGCTGGCTGAGCCCAGCCTGAAGCTGCCGGAGGCACAGTCCTAGTGATGGGGACCCTGGGGAGTGGGGCTGAATCCAGCTGCCCCTTGCACCCCTCTGCAGCCACAGCACTGGGCAGTGCAGGAGCCTGGCACATCCCCACGGTCTGTCATCACTCAGCACGTGGTGGCCACCAGTGGCCATGGTGCCAAGTGCTGTGGCTGCCGCGGCGCTGCCCAGGCACTCAGGCACCCACCCCACCAGGATCAGCCTTGGGGATCTGCAGGGAACCCTGGAGGTGGGCTGGGTCTCTGCTGGGGACCAAAGTGCAATAACACTGCTGCCCTGAGCACTGCCCCAAGCGGCAGGGCTGGTCCCCCGCGGGGGCCACGGGGCTCAAGCCCTGCATCCAGGACCCCCTTTCCCCAAGGGCTCACCCCTCTGCAGGCTCTCGTGGAGGGATTTACAGTGAGCCTGCTACCTTGGGAGAACTGGGAGTTCCCTACACCCAGGCGGGTGAGAGGGACTGGGCTGGGGTAGAGAGGTCAGCGTGTGTATGTGTGTTTTTGGGGATCCTGGGGGGCTGGTGGGTGAACCCATGTGTGTCCACAAGCGTGGGGAGCACAGCCAGTCCCTGACATGGGGAGAAGAGGGCAGGGGACCGTAGAGGGGCAATGCCCATGGGCAGTGCACGAGGAGGATTGCCAGCACTGGGGTTGTCCCTGCCTGACCGGTGCTGAGGGTCGGGTGCTGAGTCAGCACAGCGCCTCACATCTCCCTGGCACGCAGGTTTGGGAGAAGGATGCTGGCAGAGGGGCCAGGATGCCATCCTGGCATCATGGGGATGGGGCCAGTGGGCAGCACAGCTAGGCTGCCTGGCCCCGGCAAGGGTGGGAGCCGGCTTTCCTCCCTCCTGCACAATGCACTGGTGAATGCAGAACTCTTTGTGTTTTTTATTATTATTAATAATTGCTAGTAATATATACCCAGCTTATTTAAAGTGTTCATTAAAAACTGAATGTCCCAGCAACGCAGACTGCTGGTTCTGTCTCTTGCATGCACATCAGGTGTGGGCCTGGAAGGTTGCATGGTCTTGCCTGGGCATTCTGGGGAACTCCTCCAGGACTGCAAACCAGCCCGTCTCAGCCCAAGATCTCAGCTCCCCTAAAGCCCCCATCTTGATTGAGATGCCTTCAGAAAAATTCCCTTTCATAATTTAGTTTCTCTGGGTTCCTGCCCTTGAATCCATGTTTGCTGTGGTGTACAAGAAAACAAAGAGCAGACAAACTGGGTCTCTTTATTGTTATAAAGTGAGTTTAGCCAGCAGACAAGACAGACACGTGACACATGCCCCCTCCAAAAAGCCTGCCTTTAACACCCTTTTGCTCTTTCATGCAAGCTTACTCACACAGCAGTTCATCAACTATATATGGCACACACAACCTTATCATAAACCGAGAGCATTTTCGCCTGGTTGAACATAACTTCCTCTGCTCTCACCTGGCCACAGTGTTACATCAGGGCTGCTTTGCTTAATCCTCACATGTGCACGTGTGTAGCAGCTATTTTGAGTCCTGATGAGTTGTCTTGCAAAGCGTCAGCCTGCTACAAGTGCCTGAGTTAACTTTTGCTTTTGAAAGGCACAGTCACACCATGGGACCCTAAAGGTCGTTGCTCTACTTTCTAATTAGCGCCAAAAAGAAAAATCCCCAAACGTCAGCACAGGCACTGGTCAGTTCGGGCTCAGCTTCCCTGCTTAGGTGCTGAGGCTTTGCCGAGGCCCTCGAGTGCTGGGCTGCCTGAAAGCCATGGCCAAGCTGCTTCTGCAGCAGGGTCAGGCAGAAAATTCCTGCTGTGGGGAGGGGTCTGTGTGGGGGTGGGGCTGTGCTGCCCCCAGCTCCTGCTCCTGACATGCCATCCGTGCCACTCCAGGGCTGAGTATCACTGCTTGGTCCATTCTGCAGCCGGTTCCGAGCTCCCCGTTGCCCACCAGCTGTGCTCAAGAAGACCCAAAGTGTCCCATGGAGGTGTGGGCTCGGCTGTGGAGCCTCCACCACTCAGCCAAAGCACATCAGCTGGAGGCATCCATGCCGTTGGGCATCAGTGGGAAGGACCTGGGTGGCCCAGGGGCAGCGGGCTGTGGGAGGGAAGTGGCTGGCTGGAAAGGATGGGACATCCTGGGCAGGGACACAGCAAGGCTGGAGCAGAGGCGGTGCAGGGTGCAGGTGCTGCAGGGGAAGGCAGAGGAGGGTGAAGGTGAGGGTGAGATGGCGCCCAGCCTCCACCACATGCAATAGGGCTGGGAAAGCACCTTGCCAAGGGTTTTCCCCCATCTTTCCCCTTTGATGAGCCACAGCTTCAGCCCTTGAGCAACCTCAGACCCAGAACGCCCGTGGCAGTGAAGGGATGGAGGCAGGCTCCATCCAGCACAGGGGGATGACTGCATTCCTCTCCCTTGGAAAGGGAGAGGGGGTGAACGTGCCCCGGGCAGAGCTGCAGGCTCCCTGCTTTGCTCCAGGCACACCCCACAGGCCCGTGTGTCCCTGACTCATCAGGACTCACCACAGCAGTGCTGGGGCCAGCAGCCATCATCCCTAGAAAGGGTGGCTTGGCCCTGCTGCCTTCTCACAGATCCAGAGGTGCAGGTCTCTGGGACCAGTGCACTGGGCAGGTTTGATGGTCCCACGGCTTATTATGGCACAGGTTCCATTCGATTTTGACTGCCACGGCCTGAATGGGGAAACAAACAACACATCAGGCACTGACATATTCTTTCTACAAACCCTGCTGAGGCAGCTGTGGCTGCTGAAAACTGCCTTTTGTACACTGGCAGAGGAGGGGTTGGATGCTGCAGTCAAAGGGGGATCCCACAGTCCTCCCCTACTGATTTCACAGGCTAAAGGATCAGCTGATGCATCCCTGCACTTCCTTGGGCAGGCAGAGAAATGCTGTAAAAGGTTTGCAGTGCCTGTGACACCCCTTTAGCCTCCCCCCTCTCACTTTCGCTGCTGGGGGGTTGTCCATGCCTGCAGTGGGGAGAGCCAGGTCCTCCCTGAAGACCCACGGATGACCAGAGGAGCTGGCCTGAGCCCTGGGTCTGCTCTGGGCACAGCTCCCGTGGCAGGGCTGAGGATGGAGGGCCAGGTACCCAGAACCTGGCCAGACAGGTTTGTTCCTCCCCAGTGCTCTCAGACACTGCAAGAGGAAGCGGCATCAAGCGGAGGAGGTGGTGCACGTGGCAGGGAGGAGCCCAGGATTCTCCACAGACAGGAAGGCTGTGATCTCCCTTTGGAGAGGAATCCCACATCTCCCGATAGACGTGGTGCTCTAACACCTTGCCTAGGCCCCATATAAAACTTGGGGTTTTTTCTGTCCACTCTTGCTGCCTCCTGCTCCTCATGCCCTGCATTTTACCCACCCCCTAGTCTTGGCTTTCCATTTGCGTGTGCTCTAAGCCTCTCACCACACCCCTGCACCCACCTTCCCTCAGTCCCTGCTGCTCTGATGCTCTTTGTTTCCCAGGGCCTGGAACTGGGTACTGGTGGGATATAAAATGCTTCCTAGAGGCATGCCAGAGGAGGGGAGTTTTGGGAAGAGGCAGTGCTGCCAGGTACCTTTCATAAAGGGAGCCATCCACCCAGAACCAGGCCTCCGAGGGCCCCTCGCTCTCTGGGTCCTCTTCCTCCAGCCAGCCGTAGTCGTACCAGGGAAAACTGCCCTTCTGCAATCCAATCCAGTATGGGACATCTGCATTCTTCAGGAAGGTCTGGAGAAGAAGAAAAAGTGCTTTTCTGTGTTTTATTCCATGGCACCCAAGTACTGCAGTACTACATACTTCAGAACAGGGTGATCATCTCCCAAGGAGCCCCTGGGGCTGGAGCTTCTGGAGCCATGGTGCCCTGCTCCAGCTTGGGAAACATCCAGGGCTGCCAGAGCCTTTCTATCCCATGTCAACCACCATGCCCCAGTGAACAGCCTTGCACCCTCCAGTGTTTTGGTGGGACAGGGGATCCCCAGAACCGTGCTAGCCCATCTGGGGACCTCATGGCTGGATACACCATCTCCTGCCCTCAGCTCCCCCAGCACCCTACCGGCACAGTCCAACGACTCCAGGATTTGGTGATCAGGAGCTGAGAATATGTCTTCTCACACTCATCTCTGCTGTCTTCCCACGTCTTCTTCTCCGAGGAGATGAAGAGGCACTTGCCCCGGTACAGCAGCCAGCCCGAAGGGCAGCAATCTGTGGGTGGGGGCACAGCTGAGGGGTTTGCTCAGCCACAGATGCCCTGGGGGGTGCGAAGGAGCAGCCCCACACCTTCCCAGCAGACATCACAGGCTCAGTGTCTGCTCCAGGCATTGCTTCAGCCTTTGGACCACCCTATCCCCGCCATGTGGTGGAAAAAGCCAGTACTTGGCCCTTGGCACCTTTCACCTGGAGCACGCCCTCCCTGCTCCATCACCACCTACCTATAGCTGTGCAGGAGCGCAGGAGGGCCACGGTGCTCTCGCTGGTGTTGAGCCTCCCCTGCACCTCCTGCATCTCCCTCTCTGTCCTGCCCAGGACCGCCGTGACACGGCGCAGCTCCGTGCTCAGCCTGTCCAGCTCCAGCTGGCTGATGTTGCCCTGGCGCCACGCTCGCTGCAGCTCCTCCCTGGCCCAGGCCAGCTCCAGCTGTGCCTGCTCCAGGCTCTGCTCCCGCGCCCTCAGCTCCTGTGACAGGCGGCCCTGCTCGGCCAGGTGCTCGCGGGAGGAGTCCTGCAGGCTGCGGGAGACCTGCCAGTCTGGGGACAGGCGGGTGAGCTGGACGTGAGCATGGGGCAGTTCGGATGTGGGACTGACCCTGCTTAAGGCAGGTGGGATGGGCAGGGCAGGGCAGGGAATTATCCACGAAGAATGGGAAAGATGGGAGGGAAGGACTCAGCAGGGAAGTGTACGGTTAGGGGCTGGGCAGGATCTGGCAGAGGAGAGCAGGACAAGGCAGGATGGGGCGTAGGAGCAGACACAGCAGGTTAAGGGCAGGGAGGGTGCAGCAATGTGAGGCTGGGCAACGCCAGGATGGGAAAGAAAAGGAGCAGAAATGGAAAGTAAGGTGAGGAAGAGGGACAACGGGAGGCAAAGGAGGTGCTCAGGATGTGTGAGGGATGTAGGCCAGCTTGTGGCAGATGGGGCACAGGGACGCAGCGGTGAGTGTGCAGGATCATGCCTCTATTCACCCACAGTGCCCACCCCAGCCAGGTGCCTCCTGACCCAGCCACTCCCTGCCCCAGATGTTCACAGTCCCCCAACTCACAGCAAGTCCCCAAGGCCACAGCGGCCACCAGCAGCAGGCAAGTTGTCAGCAGACCCACAGGGATGCACCACCGATGGGAACGGTGCCCTGCACGACACAACAGGCAACAGACATCACCTGAAGAGCTGGAAAACCCCTGACAGTGCCCAGACCTCCTTCCTGGATACAGGCAGGAGAGTGGTGGCATGACAGCACAGGTGCCATGGAGTGGGAGGACCCCAAAACCCCACCCAGGACCCACCCCAGGACCACCCTGGGTCTGCTGGAATCCAGCTGGATACTCACCTGGGCTGGGCTCTGCTCCGTCCCCATCCTGCCCTGCCAGTGCTGGCTGCGTGTTGTCATAGGGGCTCTCTGCCTCACTCATGCCGAAGGCTGCTGGAGGAAGGCAGGGGAGAGCGGCTGAGGCCGTGGGGTCAGGCATGGCAGGGACAGCGTGGCGGGGCCTCTGGGCTCTCACCTTCCTCCAGTGCCTGGCTGGCCATGCTCCGGCCCCCCAGCACTTTGGCAAACCTCAGGTCAGCATAAAGCTGGGCCATGTGGGCAAGCCCTGAGCCTCGCTGGCTCCCGCTCCGCCCTTGGGATCCTTTCTGGGGTGTCCCTGCTCCCGGCGATTGCGCCGTCTCTCAGAGGTGCAAAGGAGAAGTGCAGCCAGCATCTGCAGAAGCAGAAGTTTGCTCTGCACTGTAGCAGATGGGACTAGTGAGGCACGGCTGCGGGGAGCAGCCCCCTCTCATTGGTCCCAGGAACACCAGCCCGTCCCCTCCCACGCCCTACAAGTGCTCATGGTCCCCCTAGGCACAGGGCAGCGTGAGGGCGGCACAGCCAGGTGTCACTGCAGTGGCACAGCAAAGGATGGACCCAAATCTGTGCACCACGGGGCAAGCCTGAACACAGGAGCAGATTGCCATGTGGACAGCTCTGTGGAGGGTCTTCACAGAGAGAGATTTCCCCTCCCAACCTCTGGATATGGGAATTTCCCCGTGATGTATTTTGTTCCACTACCTCTCATCCCCTCCCTGGTCCCCTCCAAAGAAGACCCCAGCTTTGGCATTGCTCCAGAACAGCCCCAGAGAGTTACAAAATCAGTGATGTCCCCTTTGCCTTCCCTTCCCAAGAGCACAATCCCAACATTCACAACACCTTCTTCTTCCCTCCAGGCCCTCAGTGTCTCAGAGGTCTCTACTGCATCCAGAGAAGGGCAGGTTTCAGAAGGAATGCTCCAAACCTTCCCCCTGCTTCCCATTGCCTCCCACTGCCTCCTGCTCCATTCCACTGCCTTGCTATTGCCTCCCACTGTCTTCCAGATGGTCAGATGGGCACATCTGAACCGAGCCAGTCCCTGGGACAGCGCTGGAGGTGCACAGTGGTGCTGGTGGAGCACAGTGTTACACAGGCACTGTCCATCATCTGTGCAAGAGCAAGGGAAGTTCTTCCTCTGTGGAGAAAGGCAAAAATCCAAGCCAGCTTCAAAGGGGACAGGAAGGAAGTTTAGAAAGCTAAAAGTTGGGCAGCCTCTACTCAACCTCCTGGAAGAAAATGGAGCATGACTGCCTGGGCAGGCAGGGGCCCAGACCCAGGGAGGACACGCAGGGGAAAGGCCAGTGGGATTTACTGGGTGACTGCTCAATGCAGCTGTACTGCTTGGAAGCACTGGCCTGGGGATGACAGGAGAGCAACGAGGCAATTTATCATGACCCTTTGGGGTCTGGGATGTGGTTTTCCATAGTGTATGGAAAGTTTCCAAAGTTTGGTGGCAGAGTGAAGAGATGTGGCCATGATGAGAGGAGAAGTGAAAGCTCGTGCTGCAACGTGGAAGTCTCTTTTAGGCAGTAAGGCAGTGATGCTCAGATCCTGGAGCAGAGCACCAAGGAGACGGAACCTCCATCCTGGATGGAGTCAGGCAGCAGAGCTACCTGTTCCCAGCTGGAAGCCAGACCTGCTCCCCCCTGCCCTAGGAAATCTGATGAACTCTCTGTGGGCTGAGCCCTACAGCTCTGCCCCATGCCCCAGCACCAAGCTGCACCCCCAGTGCCATCCCAGGGGACACTGAGCAGCTTCGGGGGGTGGAGGGGGGCGAAATGGGGGTGCCTGGCCAATGGCAGGACGCCGCTGCTGCGGCCGTACTTCCCCCTCTGTCGCACCTCACCACACTTCTGCTTCTGCAGAAACCAGCTGCATTTTCCCTTTTTAGCGGAGCAGAGCCCGCAGGGCCATCGGGGCCGCCCGGGGCATGGCCCAGAGCGTGGTCTACGCCGACCTGAAGTTCGCGGCGCGGCCCCCATCCACCGCGCCCGACGACGATGACAGCCCGTACGAGAACGTGCCGCTGGGGCCGGCGGCAGCCGCGCCCAGCCCAGGTGGGAGCGGGCAGCAGCCGCGGGGACGCTGCGGTGCCGGGCGGTGGCAGGGGAGCACGGGGTGATACCCAGGGGTGATACTCTCGAGGTGATGCCCGTGGGGTGATGATCGCGGGGTGATGCCCTGGGGTGATGCCCTGGGGTGATACCCAGGGGTGATGCCCACAGGGTGATGCCCAGGGTTGATGCCCAGGGGTGATGCCCAGGGTTGATGCCTGTGGGGTGATGCCCAGGGTTGATGCCTGTGGGGTGATGCCTGCGGGTGCTCCTCTCTTGCAGGGCGCTGGACCCGGCGATGGCGCATCCCCACCGCGCTGCTGGTAGCCAGCCTGCTCCTGCTGCTGCTGCTGCTGGTGGCCGTGGTGGCCCTGGGGGCTTGCCGTGAGTCGTGGCTGGCGCGGGGGGGGCAGGGAGGGTGGCACCAGGAGTGGGCATCGGGCTGGGTGAGGGGCTGGCTGCGGGGGCTGTCAGGGAGGAGGCGAGCCTGGGGCTGGGGTCCGGGGCTCTTGCATGGCCTCCACGAGCTGCCTCCCACTGCTGCCTCCCACTGCCAACCATTGCCTCTCTTTTCCTCCCACCGCCTTTGACTCCTTCCCATTGCCTCCTAATCCTTCTGACTGCCTTCCCATCACTACCTCCCATTCCCTCCCACTGAATTCCCAGTGTCTTACCTTTCCTCCCACTTCCTTCCACTTCCTCCCACTGCCCCACATTGCCTCCCCATTTTATTGCCACCACCTCCTGCTGCCTGCCCACTGCTTCCCACTGCCTCCCTTTTCCTTCCCATTTTCTTCCCACTGTCTTCCATTGCCTCCCACTCACCCCAAACCCTCACACTGCTTCCCATTACCTCCCCCTGCCTTCCACAGCCTTCTCATTGACCCTCCTTGTCTTCCCACTGTCTCTCGCACCTTCCAATGTCTCCCCTCCACTTGCAACCAGTGGAGCTTCCATTCCCTTCCCACTGGCACCCCCAGGACAATCTCCCCCCACAGCCAGATACCCTTACCCTATCTCCCTTGCAAGAGGCATGCCCCGTGCTCACGTCCAGCTCACCCGCCTGTCCCCAGACTGGCAGGTCTCCCGCAGCCTGCAGGACTCCTCCCGCGAGCACCTGGCCGAGCAGGGCCGCCTGTCACAGGAGCTGAGGGCGCGGGAGCAGAGCCTGGAGCAGGCACAGCTGGAGCTGGCCTGGGCCAGGGAGGAGCTGCAGCGAGCGTGGCGCCAGGGCAACATCAGCCAGCTGGAGCTGAGAAGCAGGAATGCTGAGCTGGGGCATACCCAGCAGGAGCTGGCTGTGCTGCAGGAGGAGATGCAGGTGGTGCAGGGGAGGCTCAACACCAGCGAGAGGACTGCGAGCAGCCTGCGTGCCTGCGTGAACACAGGTAGAGCGTGACGGGCTTGGGGCGCTGCTGATGCTGCTGCTGCGAGATGCGGGGGCTGAACTCAGCCAGGCTGAGCTCCCCGAGCATCCGCAGAAGGATGAGCACCTGAGTTGTGCCCCTGCCCTCAGAATGCTGCCCCTGGGGCTGGGTACTCTTCAAGAGCAAGTGTCTCTACATCTCGGTGACAAACAAGACCTGGGAGCAGAGCCAGAAAGACTGTGAAGGGAGACATGCCCGACTGCTGGTCCAAGACGAGTGGACACCACTGACAGTGCCGGTACAGAGCAGGGGGCTGTGGTACCCCAGGAGGGTGGTGCTGGGCAGAGCCCCACGGGGCCAGCTGTGCCAGTATGTGTGGAGGTGCCAGCGTGGCACCATGAGCCCCAGGTTCCCATCCTGGCAGTCTGACAGGAGAAGCACAGCCAGCCCTGGGGCTCCTGGGCACCTGGCAAGTGCTGCTCATGAAGCAGGTGGTTGACAGCTTCTCTCCTCCCTAGAATTTTGTGCAGGCGTCTAAGGCACACTACTGGATTGGAGGAAGACCTTTCTATGCGGCAAGGAGATCTATGTGGAAGGACAGCAAACATCCCTCGTAAGTGTAGGACTCCTTGGCACAAGCACCTGCCCTTTTGCCATACTAGAAAGGTGCTGTTTCACCCTGTGACACCCCTCCATAAAATGGTGATGGACTCCCATGAGCAGTGCCCCAAGGGAGGAGGGTGAGGGTAGAGCCAAGCTGTGGGGTGCAGTGCCAAATGTCCAGGTGGCAGAGAATAAGAGCAGGAGGAGGAATGTGACACTTCCTCAGGCTGATCCCTGTGCCAGGTGCCTTGCCTGCCCCAGCAGCACCGGGATCTATGGGAAGTGGTGTCCATGGTGAGCAGGTTGTCAGTGCTGACCTGAGATGTGCCCTCTTTCCTAGGAAACGCCATATTCCAGACTGCTGGTCACTAATTGACGGGGAAATGTGGAATAAGCGGTGTGACAGTCCCAACCCATGGATCTGTGAGAAATCCCCAAAGCTGAGCATAGCACCTGCGACTCAACCTCCTTTTCTGGACAAGGACTGAGTGCTGCCACCCCCACTCCATCCCTGGACTCAGGAACAGGACCTGGGTGTGCACCCTGAGACCCTGTCCCTGGTGCACGTTTTGCCTCAATTGCCTTGCAAAACCGCTGGGGAATAGTGTCTCTATTTTAAAGCAAGGATTATGGAAAAGAGACCTTATTCCCCTCTCCCACACATATATATTATACTGCTTTGTACTGTGCCACTGCATGTCCCTGTGTGCCCTGGCCAATGCAGCTCCAGTGCAGAGCCCAGCTCTTACCTTCTTTGCTACCCCAACGTTGCCAGGGGTGCAGGATTTGCCATTTGCAGATAATTTTGGACCTGAGGGATGACACACTGATGTCCTCAAGCTATCCATTTCAGGGAGACCTGTGGATTTACAGCCTGTTCCTTCTCTCAGCATTGACAGTTCTTGTCCTGCCCTTTCTTCTGCCTTCATCACCTGCCCAGGACTCTGGGCTGCGTCCTGCCTGGAAAGGCTGCTGACAGTGGGGCCATCAGCATCAGGAAATACTGGGAAACCCAGAGACCATATAGGAAGTGGGAGAGTGCTGAGGAGCTTTGAGAACACGGTGGATGAATGAGGAAACTCTGAAACCATGGGAGGAAAACAAGGGCTATGAAGAGCCCTAAGACCGTGGGAGGTGAATGTGGGAATCCTGAGATCATGGAAAGAAAGGGAGCACAGTGGAACTGCAAATGAGGGTGGTCCTGAAAAGCTGGAGGTGCACTGATAAGACAGTGAGACAGAGGAAGGAGAACTAGGGAGACTTGGGAACATGGGAAAAAGGGGACACCCCTCCCACCAAGGGGGAAAGATACCTAAGAATGTGGTGGAACCTTATCTGCCAAAGGAGGGTGATGAGAGGCACCAGTCCAGGACCCAGTGTGACCCTCCCTGTCTCAGTGTTTCTGCAGAGAAGGGAATGTGTTGGCAGCCAGTTTGCTAAGCTGGACCTGAGACAGCATGGCTTCACCACAGCTCCTGTCCAACCAAGCCAGTGGCCTTCTAGAATGGAGTGATTGCACCTGTGAACAAGGGAAGGGCTACACATGTCATCTGTCTGGACTTCTGAAAAGCCTTCAACACAGCCCTCCTCTAAATCTGAGCTAAAGGGATTCAATGGGTGAACTGTTCAGTGGGTAAGGTTGGACATCTCCATCCAGAAGATTGTGGTCAATGGCTCTGTGTCCTCACTGGACACTGGTGATAATGCTGGCCCTCCGGGATTCACCTTGGGACCAGTGTTACTGTGTCAACAACGTGAACAGTGGGATCAAATGCACCCTCAGCAAGTTTGCAGGTGACACCAGGCTGTGGTGGTTTGACACAGCTGAAGGACAGGATGCCATCCAGAGGGACCCAGACAAGCTCAAAGAGTGGCCCATGGGAAGGAACATCATGAGGTTTAACAAGGCCAAGTGCTGCTGCTGCACCTGGGCTGGGACAAGCCCTGGTGCCAGCCCAGGCTGGGCATGAACAGCCCCAGAGCAGCGCTGCCCAGAAGGGCTTGGGGGAGCTGTGGCTGAGAGGCTGCACAGGCCCCGGCCATGGCACTGCCAGCCCAGAGAGCCAAACGTGTCCTGGGCTGCATCCAGAGCCCCGTGGGCAGCAGGGCAGGGAGGGGATTCTGCCCCTCTGCTCTGCTCTGCTGACACCCACCTGGAGCACTGCATCCAGAGCTGGGCTCCAGCACAGGAGGGACAGGGACCTGCTGCAGTGAGCCCAGAGGAGGGCACTGAGAATGATCAGAGGGATGTAGCACATATGCTGTGAAGAGAGTTGGGATTGTTCAGCCTGGGGAAGAGCAGACTTCAGGGCAAACTCACTGTGGCGTCCTAGTACCAAAAATCGCTACAGGAGATCTGGAGAGAGAGTTTACACAAGGGCTTGTTGCAAAAGCACAAGGGGAAATGGCTTCAGACCGAGAGGGCAGCTCCTAGGAGAGCTTCCACAGAGGGAGCTTCCAATGGCATGGCAAGGCTGGGACAGGCTTGCAGGTCCCCTACAGTGTCAGCTATCATGCAAAACAAAGACTTGCTGTGTCTGGCTTGTCCTGGAGAGTCCAGATGTCCTCCCTGCCCCTAAAGCCCTGAGCTCCAGCCCCCACTGCCCACAGCGTCGCAGTTGCCACTGCAAGGACACGCTGCAGACCCCATCCAGCCTCTGGTCCATGCTGTCCCTAGGCTGGTTCAGCATGGCTGCTTGCTTGCCCATCTTTATATGTGGCTTCTCCTTTCTTCCCAGCTGCAGGATTTGCACTTTTGCCCACTCCAGCATCAGCAGGCTCCCATCAAACCATTTCTCCAGGCCTCTCTGTACCCAGTATACACTTTACTGGTTTGGTATTGCCCCCCCGCTGCCTGAGGCCACCCCCCACCCATCATCCAGTGCACTGATGAAGGCTCAGAGGAGCACAAACCCCAGGATCAACCCTTCAGCAACTGCCAGGAGAACAAGGGCATTACTGACACCCACTGCAGCCCTCACACCATTCAGATTTTCCACCCACGCTCTCCTCCTCCTCTCCTGACCTCATATATCCCCACTTTGCCAGTGAGGAGACCATGGAAAACCAAGTCCCAGACCTGAAAGGTGCATTATACTGTCCCCCATTGCTCTTCCCCGATGCACAGCCCATTGTTGCCACAGCAGCAGGCAGGTCAGACAGGCATTGCCTGCCCTTGGCCAATCCTGCCTGGATTCCCCACCCGCTCTGGATGGTCCTGGCATGCCCAGGAGGTGTGCTACATCTTCTTCCTGGTACCAAGGTGGGACAACAAAGCTCAGCTCCGGACAGGTGATGTAGGGATAAGAAAGGGCAAGACAGGACCCATGAGCAAATAGTGGCAGAGGCAAAGGAAAACTAACAGAGTGCTCAAAGGGACAGCAGTGACACCACCCTACCTACCTTCCCCAAACCACCCCCGTGAAGGCAGCAGAGGTGGGCTGCAAGGCTGGTACAGAGGAGGAACACCTCTGCTCCAGGCAGCTGGGCTTGCAAGGCACAGCTGGAGATGCAGATGGAAAAGCAGATTGAGCTCGGGGCGGGAGCCCGAGACAAGAGCTGTGAACTGCCACCCTTTGGGACAGCAAAGGGCAGGAGGATGAGTGGTGCCAGACAGATACATGGACTCTGAGAGACACAGCAGGAGCTGGGAACTGCTGACCTTTTGTATAATGGAGGAGAGGGAGGACAAAAGCAAGGTGGATGGACACAGAGAGGGGGCAGGAGAAGACAGCAGGAGGAGCAAGGCTTGAGCACAAGCAAACATTGAGGGGATAAAAGCCCAGGTGTTCCTTTGATGGGAATCCCTCCTCAGAGGAACCACCTCGAGCTGTTTCTGTGTTACTGTGCTGTGAATAAATGGCTTTTTGGAATGAGACATCTGAGACTCTTCCATGGGAAACCTGTGACAAGATGAGTGCCCATGGGCATGGTCCCACTGCCACCACCCAGTGCTCACCCTGTGCTGGGGTATCCCTGTGGCAGTGAACCCAGGCTGGCCACTGTCAGCACCAGCCCCAGCAGCAGGTCCTTGTAGGGAATGCCATCCTCACTGGGGTCTGCAGGGCATGGGGGCAGCAGCAGGGGCCTCAGCAAACTGCAGGGCAGCGTAGGCCCCACTCTGGGCCATGCAGGTGGCTCAGCAGCAGCAGTCCAGGAAGGAGCCCAGCCCTGTCCTTCTCCATTGTGGTCGGGTGGCAGAATGTGGGGACACATCTTCATATGCAGAAAAGCAGAAGTAGTTGCTTTATTTGCAAAAAGTGGGGTTTTTTCCTGCACATGTTCTCATTTTAGTGGGTGGGGTGTGGATGAGCTCCCTCTTGCTCAGCATCTTCTGTGTTCAGGTCCCCAGGTTGTGAAGAGCCCAAGCCCCTGGGTACAGGCCACAGCAGGGCTACCCTTCTCCATGCATCACCTTCTGCCTCCCAGTCCTGCTCAGGCTGGCAGGCTGCACTGGCTGGGGGGCTTGGTCTTTTGCATGTGCTGGGAGGGAGTCCCAGCAAGGGCTGTGCCAGAGCTGCGGGCTGCTGGAACAGCCCAGTATACCAAAACCAGAACAGCCTCTGGGACCAAACAACTCCAAATCAAGCCCTAGCAGGCCTTTTAGGCTCTCACACAGAACCCAGCCTCAAAACAAAGCGAGGATGTTTGCTGGAACCTCTTCAGACTGGGCAGGCACCAGCAAACCAGCTGCTGCCCAGCCCAAATCCTCCGGGGGACTGCAGAGGCAAAGGCAAACCTCCCAGCAGCACCACCCAAGCAGCAAAAGCCCCAGCAACCACTGATGGAGAAGGAAGACTTGCTCACCATATGATGATCGACAAGTCTCGTCTTTATTCCCGAATCACCGATTATTATACACCTTTTAATTAGCTCATGCATAGTGCAAAATCCCAGCTCACCATTGGCTAACTAGCTATCAGCTAACTACGTGCTGTTTTGGTATAACTATCACCACTTTCCCAGGCTGTCCCCGCTCCACCACCTGTCTCCACAGGATCACTGTCAGTTGGAGGAAGGAGCATTTAGCTTTCAATCTTCCTCCCGTGTGCAATGCCAGTGTGTCCTTCCGTGTGCTCTGTGCAGCCAGGGAGAAGAGCAGAGAGGGAAGGGGCCGGGCCCAGGGCTGTGCCCCAAGGCTGAGCCTTGTGGGCAGCCTGAGGATCTCCTGCAGTGCCACAGGAGCTCTTCTGTCCTGCCTTTCTTTGCAGCTGAACCTGCTGGTGAAGGTGGTGCAGCTTCCCAAGCCACGTCCATGGTTGAGCCTCTGGGAGATGCTGAGAGTAGGTCAAGGCCTTTCCCGTGGGAGAGCTGCCAGCTCAGAGCCCAAAGCTGGGCCAGGGGGGCATCGCTGCAGGTGCCAGCACAGCACCAGGTGATGGAGAAGGAAGACTTGCTCACCATATGATGATCGACAAGTCTCGTCTTTATTCCCGAATCACCGATTATTATACACCTTTTAATTAGCTCATGCATAGTGCAAAATCCCAGCTCACCATTGGCTAACTAGCTATCAGCTAACTACGTGCTGTTTTGGTATAACTATCACCACTTTCCCAGGCTGTCCCGCTCCACCACCTGTCTGTGTGTATTTCTTCATCCGTGGGCCAAGGACACAGTTTAATTGGAATGGCAACTCCCCTCATTCGTTATCTCGGTCAAATTAATCTCACTGTGAGCTTTAGCTCCGAGCCAGCTTGTTACAAAGCTCTCAACAAACCACCACGACCAGAAAGCCCAGAGCTTCCATGGGACCTGTGGCAGCCTGCACAGGAGCTGCTGCTGAGCACTGCAGTTGGACCTTGGGGATGCCTGGATTCCTGCTGGCTCAATGCTGGCTCCTGGCCACAGGATGCAATTTCCCACTTGTGAGTGATGCCACTGAGTCTGAGAGCTGGAGGGTGCACCTCCATCCTACCACCCCCACACCCCAAAGCCAGCTGCAGTCATTGTCAGAATTTATTGGCAAAGTGCAGAGTTCTGGAGGGTAGAGAGGACTGGGCCAGGAGGCAGCAGAGCCTGGGAGTGCCCATGCACTGGGGCCAGGCAGGGAACAGGGTGGTGGCACAGGCTGGGGGTCACCATGGCCATCAGGGCCTCACACAGCTGTAGGTGGTGTTTCCCCAGAGGAAGGCAGGAGGCGAGGACTGGAGCCACTGCACGGTGGCTGCACTCTGCTTGCAGACCCATCTGAGGGATTCTGTGCAGGCACCACCCAAAAGTCCCAAGCCTGACACCCTGCCACAGGCCTGGAAGGACCTGGTGTAGCGCTGGACTGGGAAGGTCCTGCAAGGGAGAGAGTGGGCTGAGATGGGATGGGCAGGAAGAACTGAGACTGTCCCATCAGCAGCTCCGCAGCCAGGGACCAGACACTGCACAGGGATGCTGTGGGGGCAAAGTTTACCCTCCCCATGGGGCACAGCCTCCTGCCAGCCTCCTCCCAATTAGGCCACATGGCCTGATGCCCCCACCCCATCAGTCTCAAAGCACCCCCAGATCAATCCTAGCAGGGCTCAGCACTGACCAGACTGGGACCCTGCAGAATCTGAAGAATCCCCTGCAGTCCCTCACCCAGGCAGAGTGTGAGCACCAGGGTCAGTCCCCTGCTAAAAATGCCCCTTCCCTAAAATGCCCCAATGCAGTCCTGGGAAGAAAAGAGGTGGCCAAAATATGGACCACATCCCTGCATGCCTGTCCCCATCACCACCTCGAGCCCTCTTGATGGACCTTCAGCACACCTAGCTGGGAACAAGCTGATAGCCTCACCATTCCAGTGTGGTGCCATCCAGCCACTTCCACTCCGCCCTGAAGCCGTCCTGCTTCAGCCCCACGTGAAAGGCATCCATGCTAGCCGTGCGCACCAGGAAAGCCTAGCACAGGAGAGGACCCACATGAGCCCCTGGGGGGACACCCAGCCCAGCCACACGGTTAGTGATGGGGGCTGTGCTGTACGGGCACAGCCCTGCCAGCTGCCTCCCTGCCTGGAGGCTTTGCTGGGCTTTGGGCACGGGGTGGCCACCAGGACAGCCCAGTGCTCACAGGGAGTTGGTGGGATGCACTCACCAGGGTGGTGTTGGCTTGGATGGTGACCAGCTGTGCCCCCCTGGAGCAGCAGTCCTCCCTGCTCTGCTCCCAGTTCTTTTTGGCAGAGGAGAAGTAGTAGCACTGCCCCGCATCCCAGAGCCAGCCAACCGGGCAAAACTGGCATTGCCCTGCACACCAGAAACACGGCAGTGGGATGGGGCAGCTGGCCAGGGCTGCCACCAGCCCCCAGCCCAAGGGACCAGGAGAGTGACAGCGGGCAGCCAGGGCACTGACCAACCCATCTGTTCACATGTCTGCCCCACAGAGACCACTCTGCATTTGCCCTCTTTTGTGAGCCCAGCTCCAACTTTCCAGTCCCAGAGCCCTGGGAATAGGGGCTAGTTACAGGAACGTGCTGGCATTGAGCAGGGCAGGGAGCTGCAGGTTTGGGGAGCTGATACAAACACAGTTGACAAAGTGCTGGGGACTCAGGTAAGGTTTCAGCTGCACCAGAAGCTGATGTCGTCTGGCACAGGGATGCTGGTGGCATCCATGAGCCTGGTGCTGGTGGCGTGCCCAGGTAACACTGAGCTGCCTGGGGTCATCTCTTCTAAAGGGGTCTCAGCAGCTCAGCCTGTTCAGCAGCGCTGGGGCAGCTCTCCACACCAAAAGCTGGGGGACGGGCAGTAAAGATGAAGGGATATGTAGGGATAGAGCTCGGGGAAACATCCTTGAAAGCAGCAGTAAGCCCTCTCCAAACCTTACCCAGGAGCCCACCAGGCTGTCTTACCTTCCTGCGTCTGTTTCCCATAGCTGGGGCTCTCCTCTGTTTTCCAGAGACCATCTGTGCAGCTTGTTTGTTGTTGCACCAGATCTACAGCAGAAGAGCACAGGTGTGTCCTAGCAACCCTGGGCTCTTGCTCCCAGCAGCACCCAGCGTCTTCTCCCACAGGACAGACTCACGGCTGTGGGTGAGGTGTGCCCTGCTTTAGGCACGCCAAGCCTGCCAGGGTCCTTGCAGATTCTGCACTGCCTGGGAGCCCTCCATGCAACAGGCTTTCGGGGAAGGTGCTGCTGTCTTTCAGTGTCAGCACCAGTGCCCTCCCTCACACTCTTCTTTCACTGCCACCTGATGGAGTGGCTTTCCCCAAGCCCACGCTGTCGCCCCAGCTTCCTTTCCCAGCCACGTAGGTGGTGTCTGCCTCACCAATTTTCCTGCTTGCCCCAGAACCCATGTGCCCTCAGCATTGCCCAGGCAGAAGCGCCCAGCTCCATGGGGAAGCTGCAGCTCAGTCTGTCAGTACACAAGTGCTCTGGTGCCAGCCCTGGCCCCAGGACCCCCTCTGCAGAGATCTGGCTGGTACTTACAGTGGAAACTCAGGCTGACAAGGATGATTTGTGCCAGCAGGAGCACCAGGGAGAGGAGACCCAGGCTGAGGGCTGCCCAGCACCAGGGCAGGCGCACTCGCTGCTGAGGAGCTGAGAAAAGGAGTTAACAAACACCAGGGTGGTGGGGAGGAGGAGGGAGAGTTTGGAGGGAGCAGTGGAGAACCCTGAGCCAGGAAATGTCTGTGAATCCCAGGTGGAAAGTTAGGAGGCAGTGAGGGAGCCTGGAAAAGTGGAGGAGAGCCTGTTTGCAGCAGCTTGATTGTCCTAGAAATTGTCTCCCCGCATTAAATGCTTGGTGGGGAGAGGAGGGGGGAAGTGTCTGTGCTGTGGCATGGGGGTGCAGTGGACATTCCCTGCCTTTGAGCCCCTCCTGCCCCCCACCCCAAGACCAGGCAGTCTGCAACAGAGCTGGAGAGGAGCTGTTTGAGAGAGGACACCCGAAAAGAGGGAGTGGGGGTAGCAGGGCTGGGAGGGCACTTCTGGGGAAGGCAAGGGGCTGCAGGAGGGCAGGGAACACACAGAGGGAGTTGGGGAGCCATTACCTGGAGTGGGGGGAAAGCGCAGGTCGGCATACATGACACCCTCTTCCATGCCTTCCTTGGTCTCCTGCTCTCAGCCCACAGGGGCAGCGACAGCCCCTTCCCAGCCCAGCTTCTCAGACGGCTGTGATGCAAAATGGAAAGTGTCACTTCCTGGTGGGGTCCCCAGAGGCACCACCTGGCACAAAACCCGGGGGGCTGGTGGGGCTCCCAGGCACTCGGGGCGAGGGGCAGCCCTGTTGAGGCCAGCATCCCGGCATCCCAGCAGGAGGAAGAGCACGCTCCTGGCTGGGGGGCTGCAGGCAGTGGGAATGGCCAACATGCAGCCAGGGCTGGGCTAGGCAGCCACGCCATGGAGTTGTGAAGGACATGAAAGGTCATCTCGTCCCAAGCTCCCTGCCACGGACAGGGACACCCTCCACTAGACCAGGGTGTTCAGAGCCCCATCCAGCCTGACTTTAACACTTCCAGGGATGGACAATCAACAGCTTCCCTGGATAACCTGTGCCGGTGCCTCACAACTTTCACAATAATTTCTTCCTAAAGCAGGGAAAGTCATGTGGGAAGCAGCTGAGGTCACTTTGTTTGTTCAAGGCTGGAGAAAAGGAGACTTTGGGGAGACCTCATCACAGTCTACAAGAGGAAGCAGAGGGGCAGATACTGATCTGTTTTCTCTGGTGACCAATGACAGGTGCCAGGAAGGGTTTAGGTTATTATTATTATTATTATTATTATTATTATTATTATTATTATTATTATTGTATTACAGAAAGGTTTATATTATGTTGTTTTGTTGTTGGTATTTTATTTTTATTTTTATTTTTATTTTTATTTTTATTTTTATTTTTATTTTTTATTATTAGGGAAAGGTTTCTCACCAGACGGTGGTTGGGCACTGGAACAGGCTCCCCAGGGAAGTGATCACAGCACCAAGTCTGACAAAGATCAGGAAGTATTTGGACAATGTTCTCAGGCACACAGGGGAATTGTTGGGGGTGTCATGGGCAAAGAGTTGGACTTTGATGAGCCCAGTGGATCCCTTCCAACTCAGTAAATTCTGTGATTCTGCGATGAATATCTAAGACAAACCTGCCCTCTGAGAGTCTGAAGCCATTCCTCCTTCTCCTATCACTACACACCCTTGCAACATGTCCCCCTTCATCTCCTTTTAGCCCTTCTGGTCCTGTAAAGCTGCTTAAGGTCTCCCCAGAACCTCCTCTTCTCCAGGTTGAACAAGTGTGGCTCTCTCGGTGTGACCTGCTCTGGGGACTGCTGGGAAGGCTGGGTATCCTCGGGACACAGGACACATTCCCTTGCCCCTCTCTCCAAGGAGCAAGGCCACGGCGTGCGTGCTTAAAGCCCCTTTTTCTGCATGGGGCTGCAGCTGCACCTCAGCCCGGGAAAGGGGAGGGCTGGGGTGCTCCTTCCCCTGCCGCAGCCTGCAGGGCTGCCGTGATGCTCACCCCTCGTACGGGGCAGCGGCAGAGGCCCGGCAGCCGGCGGGCAGGCACCGAGCCGGCGGCTCTCGCCAAGGGAGGATGTCTGGCCCAGGACTACGTTTCCCAGCGGCTCCTCCCGGGGCTGCACATGCTCCATGCGGATCCGGGCGCCTCCCGGCAGCTCCCGGCGCGGCGCCCGCTGCGGCGCAAGGGCGGTCGGAGCGGCCCCCGGTGCTGCTCCCGGTGCGGCTCCCGGTGCTGCTCCCGGGGCAGCCAGCGGCGCGGCTCCCGGCGGTTCCCGGTGCTGCTCCCGGGGGTTCCCGGCGCGGCTCCCGGAGCGCCTCCCGGCGGGGCATCCTCCCGGTGCGCCCTCGGGAGCGCACGGCCGAGCCCCGCCGCCGGGCCGGGCCCGAGCCATCCCGGGCAGCCCCGCCTGGGGCCGGCAGCATGCCCCGCGGGCGAGCCTGGACGCCGGCGGAGGTCAGCAGCCTGCTGTCGCTGGTGGGGGGCTCGGGGGAGGCCGCGCTGCTCATGGCCTCCACGTCGCGACCCAACGAGGCGCTCTGGCGGGAGATCTCCCGGCGCCTGGCGGCGGCCGGCTACGGGCGCAGCGTGGCCCAGTGCCGCTCCAAGTGGAAGGCGCTCAAGCAGGCTTTCCACTCGGAGCGGGAGACGCGCCGCCGGGCAGGACACCACTCGCCCCGGCTGCCGCCGCACTACCGAGCCATGAAGAGCATCTGGAAGGCGGCCGGCAGACCCGTCTTTGGCGAGCGGAGGATGCCAGGTGGGTGCCGGGGGGGCTTGTGGGCTCAGCAGGGTGGCTGGACGTGCGGTGCCGGTGGAGCGCCGGTGCTGCCTGGACACGCAGGGCCTGTTGATGGTCTTTCTCTTCCCCTAGACGTGGTGAAGCTGCCCTCCAGAAGGCGCAGGTCAGCCCTTGCCACACGCTCTCCATCCTCACCAGAGCCACCAGGTACCCGTGGGCTCAGGCAGCTGGAGTGGGGCTTGTCCTGGCTGCGAGGTGGTGGGCACCCCTGTTCCCTGTGTTACTGAAGCTCCTTTCTGCACCCCTTCACCTCCTTCTGCAGAGCACGGCGTTGGCGGGGACACCCCCAGCACGCTGCTGTCACCGAAGCTGCAGCGTGCGAAGGACGAGCCAGAGAGCCGTAAGTACTGAGCTGCCCTGCTGCACCGAGCTGCCTGGCCATGGCTCCAGCCCAGGCCCGTGCCAGCATGATGGGAACGCGAGGCTAAGAGGATCAGGGCATCCATCACATGCCCCTCAGCGGGGATGGTCAGTGATGGGTGTGTTTGGACATCTGTCTCCACAGGCTTTGGCTCCAAACCAGCCCCAGAGCATGTGGGGATGGCTGGGATAGGCAGGAGGGGTTTCCAGCCTGAGGGCATGGCCAGGCTGCTGGCTGCCCTGTGGCAGATCATGAGGCAAGAGGTCTGGAAGGGGCAGTGGCCCTGATGCAGTGCAGGGATCTCGTGGCTGGTGGCATTGCAGGGCATGTGACTCCATTCCTTCAGCAGCTCCCGGCTCCTCATTGGCCCAGTAACACCATAAAGCTTCAGATGAGTTTGGGCTGTGTGTGAGGACAGAGCTGCCTGCAGCTCCCCTGCCCTTCAGCCCACCCACATGTGTAACCTGCAGGCCCCTCACTGTTCTCACTCCTGGGGATTTGGCACTGAGGTGATGCAGGATACATCCCTGAGTCTGGTTTGCGTGGGCGCCCAGGCCATCTTCCCACACTGGGTAACTACCTTCTGTCTCCCCAAATTCCCCCCGCAGTTTCAAGTGGATGTGGGATTCTCCTTCTCTTCCAGCCCTAGTCTGTTGTTAGCGTTGCTGCGCGCTGCTCCGCCGCTGCTGCCTTCCAGCCCAGAGGTGGCTGCATTGCAGTGGTGGGTGAGTGACTCCTGCTTTTGTACCTAGCTCTGAAGTGCTTTGGGGCCCTGCAGGGCGCTCTGGAGCTGTGGCTAGGGCATGTCAGGCTGAGGGGCTGGCCGGGGCAAGCCGGGCAGACCCCAGGCTGGTGGTGATCCACCAGCAGGTCCCTTCAGAAGGCGTATCTCTCCTCTCTGCTTTCTCCCAGCAGCTGGTGGGGAACACATTGCTGGAGTGCCACCCACACCCCCTGCCATGCCACGTAAGGCTTTCCTTGCCCTGCTCAGCCCAGTAAACCCCCTCAGCCCCACAAGCAGGGTCTGATATGGTTCTTGTTGCAGACACCGGTTGCTGCTTCTCTCCCCTCTCCCTCCTGGGTGAGTACCATACCCCACCTACCATGCTTGTGTGTCCTGGGGCAAGAGGTGGCTGCAGCTCACAGGCTGTGTCTGCTCTCCTTCCAGGGTGTCACACTGACCTGAAGCAGGAAGGAGCTGAGGGAAAGGCCAGTAAGTGTTTTCAGCTTTGAGCAAGTCCTTATGCTCCAGGGCACAGCTCCATCCTGTCCTGCCAGTGAGAAGGGCACAGGCTCTGGGAGGCAGTGAGGCAGTGCCTTCCCAGGGCTCTGTGTCATAGTCAGGCTAAATTTGGGGCTTGGCTGTCTCCACCACTTGTTGTTTGCTCCATGCCAAGCTTTCGTGACAGGTTTTCCTGGTGAGACGTCCCTGGGGATGGGAAGAGGAAACCAAGTGGTGCCACTGGCTGCTGCAGCCACAGGCTCCCCCGGGACAGCAGCCACGAGTGAGCAGCCAGCAGCAGGTGAAGATGCATCAGACACAAGCCTGCATGGTGGGTGCTCCCTGCAGCTTCACAGCAGCCTCACAGGGAGCTCTCAGAGCCGTGGTGAGGTGCCACTGACCCCTCTCTCACCGCAGGGTCTGGCGTGGCGGGCTTGCTCCAGAATGTCCAGCAGCTGCTGGTGCAGATCCTGCAGACATCCCGGCAGCAGCAGGCTCTACTGGAGAGCCTGGCCAGTGACACCGTGTCCCACCTCCACCTCCTGTCCCACAGCCTCGTGCAGGTGGGCGAGACCCTGCACCAACTCCTGCTCCGGCCACAGACCCATCCTGGCCCCATTGGCCACTATGTCCCCCACGTGCCCCTTTTTGAGGGTGGCTCTGGCGTGCCCTGCTCCCCTGGTGCTCCCCACACTTCCCCAGATCACAAAGAGGAGACTCAGATGTCCCCTGATGCCAGGTGCATCCCCCACTGAGTGCCACCATCACTGGCTCCAGGAGCAACAGCTTTGCTACAGAGCCATGGCACAAATCTTTATATCAGAGGTTCCAGATATTTTGAAAGTTTATACTAGAGAGACATTTTAATAAAATTAAAAATAGCTTTTCTACCAGCGATGGCAACTGACCAATTCTTTCCCCCTCTCTGGGGAATGTTCCCCTTCTCACTTTCGAGATGAGCACGAGGGGAACTCAGCTATTTACAGACTCAGAGAAACTCCCAACCCACACAGCACGGGGCAGATGTACTTCTTCTGCCCTTTACAGCAGCGCCTGGGGTGGGCATCACGCCTTCCTGGGACATGTGCTGCTGTCTGTGGAGCAGAGCAGGGCCACTGCCAGGAGTGGAGGCCAGGAAGCCCAGGATGCATCCTTCTCCGAGGGAAGAGGCTGGGGTGGGTGATGCTGTGCTGGGGAAGCAGCATGTGCAGCAGCCACAGTACCTTAGTGTCCAGGTCCTTGGCAGGTTTCTTCCAGGGGACAATCTGGGGCTTTCACAGACAGTACTGTGGGCTTGCCGCACACTCTGGTGAGGCCCTCCTGCTCCAGGAGGGATCCTCCTGCTCAGTACATGGATATCAGGTAGCAGTAGCTGCGGACATACCATGGCATGTGCCTAGAGAAGGGACCTCTGACTCTCACCTGGACCCCACCACCTTCACCAGCTTGTGCACATCCTCTGTGGGGATGGAGCAATGTGCTCTGTGCCTCCAGAATCTCTTGGCCACATCCAGGGAGAGGAAGTGTACGTCGTGTAGATACCGAGCAAATGGTCACGCCATGCCAGATGCCACGTGCTGGAGGGCTGGCAGGTAGCTGCCACTTCTCCCAGAAGAGGAGGGAGGCCGTGTAGAGGCTAGTCTGTGCCAGATGATCAAGCCCAGCCAGAGAAGTGGGCAAGCAGTCCATGTTGAAGCAGTTGTCATCCCATCCTGAGCATGTATGGATGATGGATCTGCTCGTCACTGCCTGGATGCCATGCATGACCTTCAGGGTGAGGTTGCAGTACGTGTCCCTGTAGCTCTCCAACTAGATGTCCCTGAACTCCTGCCTGTTCCACTGCACACCCTGGCCCATTGCCTGCCCCACATCCTCCAGGAGCTTGCCAGGGCACCCCACATCTTCCAGGTGCACACACCACTGGCTGGAGCACCCCACGTGTGGCCAAGCTGTGGAGAGAGAGCAGGGGCACAGTCACAGGGCCCAACAGCAAAGTGGCAGGGGGACAGCAGGTGCCACAGCAGCAGTGAGCAACAACATCACAGCCCAGACATCATCTGGGCAGGGGAGAAACATGGGCATGTAGTGCTGAAATGGCCCCCTCAGCACTGTCCCTCATCCCATACCAGCTGTGCACCCTGGGTTGGAGAGAAAGGCATGTCACAGAGGCACAGAGGCCTCGTGATGCAGTGGGCAGAGCGCTGGGGTCTGTGGGGGCTGCTGGGAGCACGGCCAGCCCTGGTGGGCATGGTGCTCCCACCACTGCATACAAAACATCCTCTGTGCTCCCAAGCAGGAGCAGAAACCACCTGGCTGCTGGCCAGCAGCTCTGGCCCCGAGCCTCACAGTGGTGGGGCCACTGCCTGCAAACATCTCTGCCCCGGATTTCCCTTCCTGGAGCCCGTCAGGGCGGGCAAAGAGAAGAGGAAGGTGGGTTCTCCCTTCCTGAGCCCTGCTGCTTGCACTGGTGAAGTTGCAGTTGCTGGGCTGTGGTTGTCCGTGCTCCACACTGACCTTGCTGCGTTCCCCATCGTTCCACTGATTTCCCTGTGGTGCTCCCAGTCAGCCTGCTGCGGTCCCCTCCATCCCACCACACTCCCCAGCACCCTGGCCTGCTCCCTGCCATTCTGCCATGCTCCTCACTTGAGTCTACAGCTGCTCCTTCCAGCCCTGGGGCACCCAGCACCCATCCCTCAGCCCTGGGGTGCTGGGGCAGTGGGGTGGGCTGTCCCCTCTCCGTTCAGGAGATCCAGGTGGGACATAGCGATGTGGGGTACCGGGAACCGGGGTTTCAACGGAGTGGTGAGCATCGGGGTGCAGGGAGGGGGCAGGGGGTGCAGTGAGGGGCGAGTGAGGCTGAAGTGAGGGGGGCATTGAAGGGGCAGTGGGGGGAACACTGGGGTGCAGGGAGGGGGAACACTGGGGTGCAGGGGGGTGCAGTGAGAGGCGCGGGGGATTGCCGTGAACAGTGCAGGGGTGCAGTGAGAGGCACAGGGTTGCAGTGAGAGTGGGGCACCCCAGCAGCACCCATCCCTCAGCCCTGGGGTGCTGGGGCAGTGGGGTGGGCTGTCCCCTCTCCGTTCAGGAGATCCAGGTGGGACATAGCGATGTGGGGTACCGGGAACCGGGGTTTCAACGGAGTGGTGAGCAACGGGGTGCAGGGAGGGGGCAGGGGGTGCAGTGAGGGGCGAGTGAGGCTGCAGTGAGGGGGGCATTGAAGGGGCAGTGGGGGGAACACTGGGGTGCAGGGAGGGGGAACACTGGGGTGCAGGGGGGTGCAGTGAGAGGCGCGGGGGATTGCCGTGAACAGTGCAGGGGTGCAGTGAGAGGCACAGGGTTGCAGTGAGAGGTGCAGGGGTGCAGTGAGAGGCACAGGGGGTTGCAGTGAGAGGCGCAGGGTTGCAGTGAGAGGTGCAGGGTTGCAGTGAGAGGCGCAGGGCTGCAGTGAGAAGCGCAGGGGTGCAGTGAGAGGCACAGGGCTGCAGTGAGAGGCACAGGACTGCAGTGAGATGTGCAGGAGGGTGCAGTGAGAGGCGCAGGGATGCAGTGAGAGGCGCAGGGGTGCAGTGAGAGGCGCAGGGGTGCAGTGAGAGGTGCAGGGCTGCAGTGAGAGGCGCAGGGCTGCAGTGAGAGGTGCAGGAGTGCAGTGAGAGGTGCAGGGGGTTGCAGTGAGAGGCGCAGGGTTGCAGTGAGAGGCGCAGGAGGGTGCAGTGGTGTGCAGTGAGTGGCACTGGAGGGTGCCGGGACCGCAGACCGTGCGGGGCGTGGCCTTGCTGGAGTGACAGCTCAGCGACCAATAAGAACTCAGAAAGGAGAGGGTGGGCGGGCCTGGCAGCGCACGGCACCCAATGGCAGAGGCGGTGGCGGGCCGGGGGCGGGGCTCCATGGCCCGCCCGATTTGGGGGGTGTTTTGGCACACCAGTTTCGTTCTTCTCTTGCTCTAGGTGCCTAGGAATTTGCAGAGAATAGTTTTGTATTGCCCTGTGTGAAAAATGTGTATTTTATGGTTGGCTTTTCGCAAGTATTAAAATGAATATTGTATTATGCTAGAAAGCCATGCTGTATTAATTTTCTTAAATAGTGTATTAAATATAGTTTTAGGTTATAACATAATGTTAAAATAGGAGCTATGCTATGCAAGACATTTGTTTAAGAAAGGACTCGCACCAGACAGGAGACACAGGACACCTAAATCTTTCAGAGAAAGGGAATTTATTGCTCCCTTATCAGCAGAAAACTAACTTCTTCCCACCTCGCTCAGACGGTCTCCATCACCAGCCCTGCCTGGTGAGACCCTCCCTCTCCAGGCACATGCGACGTGTCTGCGCCTGCAGGGCTGCAGTGACAGCCAGGAGAACACACAGGGAAAAGGGTGCACTGCTTCTGGGGCATGCAAGATCTTCTCCAGGCTGGAAATACAAGTGAAAGCACCACCAGCATGTCTCAGCAGGATTTCAGTCTTGCTGGTTGGTGGCCCAAGGACCTTGAGGATGCTGCTCTGGGCAGCCTGGGCATACAATTCCTTCTGCCTCTGTCACGCAGAGCAGCTTGCAACAGGGCAGCTGAAACAAAGCAGCCACCTGCCAGGGCAGCCAGAATGGATCCCCGGGGTAGTGGAGGCTTGGGGGGAGGATTTTGCCTTGTTTTTAACCCATTCTGGAGCAAGTCAAAGCTGTGCCACCCTCCTGATCCTCTCCCTCCTGCATGGGAGGATCAGGAGAGTGGTACAGCTCTCACGATGCCCAGAGCTTCAATGTCTAGAAGAATTGGAATAATGAAGTTGTTACCTGCCAGTGGCAGCAAGCTCTTTGCCCCTGTACCTCGCTCCCAGGCAACACACTGTTACCTGGAGGTGATGCTCTGTGCCCACTTGAACCCAGCCCCATCTCACAAACCCGGGGTACAGCCAGTGTGACCCACACGACTGCCCTGAGAGCAGCTTTGGGCTGTGTCTGTCACAAACCCAGGGTACAGCCAGTGTGACCCACACGACTGCCCTGAGAGCAGCTTTGGGCTGTGTCTGTCACAAACCCAGGGTACAGCCAGTGTGACCCACATGACTGCCCTGAGAGCAGCTTTGGGCTGTGTCTGTCACAATCTTGGGGTACAGCCAGTACCCGAGAGCAGCTTTGGGCTGTGTCTGTAGTTGGCTGCTAATAGTTGAATGTTCAGTCCTGTGTCTTCCCCACTGCATCAGCCACTTCTTCTCTTTCCTGTCCCAAAGAGTGCCCCAAGGCCTGGGGTGACCCGGTGAGGGGTACACAGAACTCCTGGCCACACCTCACCCTGCAGCCCAGCTCCAATGGCCACCCTGACAAAGCCCCTGGCCACAGCAAAAGCACGAGGTATTGGCATTAGGAACAGGACAAGGATCTTGAGCCTTGTGAGATCCTTCTGTTAATCTCCAAATACTGAGGGAGAGGTTTAGCACGGGGGGTGTGACTGCCGCCACCACCCTGTGCACACACTGCCCCTGTGTGCTCACGCCTCTCCCTGTGCTAGTGGGCAGCGTTCACACCTCAGTCCTCTCTCCCAGGCTGCTGGGTGCCCAACCTGCTGCCAGGGAGGGGTCTGCAGCCACTCGGGGAGGGTGTCCAGAGGGATGGATGCCACTGGGTTCTCAGGCAACCCAGCTGGCCTTTGGCCCCTTCTCTATTGCACTTTCTTTTGAAAACATGATGGTTTTCAATGGAAATAGAATCACTTTCAGCAGCAGCTCTTAGTTCTTCATATGTGGAACAGAAGGCAATGGCAGAGTGTTCAGGCTCATGGACATGACCTGAAGGTCTCACACACCACAAAACAGCACCCGGAATCTGCCCTACCAAACAACCATGCAGATGGGATGCAGCACAGCATGGATTAGGCAGAGGTATAGTTCCAAAATCCAGAACTTAAGTGAAGCAGGAGAGGGTGTCTAAGGACAAGGAGAGGAAGCTGCTTTGATGTGTATCAGGATGTTTATCTTGATATCAAAAGCCCTAGTTCTCTTTTTTAATGAAGTGGCTCCTCCCTTTGAAGTGGATCCTCCTGTGCTGTGCACGGCTGCGGCTCAGGGAGATTCTGCACAGACTTCACCCTCCTCAAATGTTAATTTTTCTCTTGTGATTTGCCTGAAAACTGTGAGACCAAAGTGAAAACTCAGGGATGAGAGCAGCCAAGCTGCCTTTGGATCTGCCAGACAGAGGACGGGGTCAGACGGGTTTTTGGAGGCAGGCTGAAGGCAGGGTGCAGGGAAGTGCTGGGAGCACTTGGCACCTCCCTGCCCCACGTACAACCTCGGGCTGTACAAACATTTATGAGGTCCCTTGAGAGGAGGTGGGTTTTGCTCCAGGTCCTCCCCCACAACAGGGAGGAAGCCTCCAGCTCAGATTATCCATCTTCCCAAGAGGAGACGACTTCATTAGTTAATTAGAACAACAATCCTCATGGGCTCATCTGGGATTTGTAGTTGTGCTGGCAGGAGATTTGCTGACTGCGGGCAAGCCCTGGGGCAAAGCTTCTCAGGAGGACTTGGCACACGGAGCCCTCAGGGACTTACCTCCCTTCCTGCTGAGCCAGGAGCCTCTGGATTGCACTTGTTCCAAGCCCATTTAATTTTAGCCAAAAACATTCCTCTTCAAAATGCAGAGCCTTGTGTTTTAGCTGTGGAGTTGATGAAGCATATTTATGTAAAGTAAGAATAATCTGTAATATTCTTCTCATTGTAGGCACCTCTCGCAGTCCAACAGCAAGCTTCAATATGATTTCTTTAATGCAGGCTCCATTGAGAGCTCTGTTCATACATAACAACATATTGCTTAGCACTTGGGGCTCAAGGGAAATTTTAGTGGTAGTGTTTGAGTGGGGGAAAATGATTTTTAAGGGAAAACTTTAATCTGCAAGCCATAAAGGGAACAGTAGAACACTTTTTGTCCTATGGACAGTGTTCTCAGCCTCTGCTAACATGATTTTATCTTCCTCTGCAGGGTTGCTTCTTAAGATAAATTTATCCAGGATTGCATTTGGTGTAACAGCTTGATTTCTGTTGGTGCAAGGCTGATTTCTCACAAGAGCAACTGCCTTAATTTCCTACCAGTTGACAGCAAGTGCAGCTGCATTTTGTGCTCGTAGACTTTGTCCTTGCAATCCCAGCCCTTCCTCTGCTCACCAGCCAGGATGTGCCAAGGCTGCTCCTTCAGCATCACCCCTCTGTGGGCCGTAGATGTCAGCTTTGGGGATAGAAACACTTGGCTTCTTTGTCCTAACAGAAGGAGCTTGCAGGACTCACAGATCCTACCCTAAGATTCATCCAAAAGGGTAAATCTGAGCTGCAGCACTCTGATGCACCCCGAACATCCCCAAAACTCTCATTGCTATGGCAACAATTTAGCAAATTTAGCACCGCAAAATTATTTGCAATTTTAAACTGTTGCCAAGATCTTCCTCAAAGGCTCTTTGCGGGTTGTTTTGCTCCGGTTTTTCATGTAACCTTCTCCCCCTTTCATATGCTCTCCATTTTGGCACAGCTCCCTTCCTTGAGGAATGACCTTTCCCACCCATTTACTCACTCCGCTCCTTGGCCATGCTGGCCTTGCAAATCTTGTTAGAGGACGTGTTCATTTACTGGAAGTCTCCAGCATGCGGATCTGAGCGGTTCTCATGCTGTCTGCAGGCAGTCTGCCCCCCTGGCTTCTCTATTAATTTCTCTTAGCAAGCTCCCTGATTTCTATGCAGTTCCCTTGATGAAGTTAAGCACGACTCAAGTGGTTTTTCCGCTCGACAGAGCAGGTCTTCAACAACCCTCTTCTAAATTGCCAGGGATAAAGTCCTGAGTCCAGCCCCCCCGCAGGTTTCCCCACCAACCTCTCCAAGAAACTCAATTAGCAGCAGCTGAAAATCGTGATGCTTTGCATCACCAGCACATTTTCCTGATTTCCCATGTCTCAGTGTCCCCCTTTCCTGTCTGCTGCTCCCTTCCAGCCATGTGACCATGGCAGCTGCTGTTTGTCCCTTGACACATTCCCCCTGCAATGCTCTGGTCCCTGTGGGTACAGCCAGGCCTTTGTCGCTCATCTCCACAGCCCCTGCACCCCCCTACCCTCATGCCAAGCTGGGCATGCCCTGCCACCCTTGTGTTTCCTCACTTCTCCAGGTGTGGTGACACAATGTGCTGCTGGGACAAGGCTGGCTCTCAGTGCCCTGGGTCCCCCTGACAACCCCTTGTCCCTGCTCTGGGCTGACTTTGTCACGCTCAGCTCTGTCAGCTCTGTGGGACAGGTACCCACAGCAGGGTGTTTCCCAGGAGCAGGGCCCTGGAGAGCTGTCCCGTGGCCCTGGAGCTGGGCTTTCTCCAAACAGCTGTATCTCCCACTTGTGAGTGCCTGGCTCCCACCTGGTCCTCCCCCAGCACACAGCAGACTGGGGCTGAAGCTTTGGGGCGTCCCTGATCCTGCCCCTGAGGGCTGGGGATGGCAGCAGGGAGGATAAGACCTGGAGCCAGGGCAGGGGGGAGAAGGAGGGGTGAGCAAGCAGGCTGTGCATGGGCTCCCCCAGGAGAAACAGGGTCCCTCTGCACACACAGAGCTGCTCCCTCAGGCTGCCCGTGGCACAGGCACTGCCTGCAGGGCTGAGGGACAGCCAGGGGCCGAGCAGGGCAGGCAGGTCCCGTGCCTGTGAGCTGTACCGTGGTGCCAGCCGTGGGTGATGGATGGCTCTGTGTGGGGAGGGCAGTCAAGCCTTGCTGCTCTGATGAGAAAATCATCGAGTGGCTGCAGGGTGCTTCAGGCAAACTGCAAAAATAAGAGAGCAGCCAGGGCATTCTCTGAGCCCTTCATCATCCCCGGAGCAGCACAGTGACAGCCGTGTCCGGCCAGGGAGCAAGCTCTCTCTGTATCCACCATGGAATTTACATTGACTGGGGTGGAAAGGCTTTGCCTGCCTGGGTCTGGCAGCACAGTGAGGAGGAGGAGGGCTGAGGACTCCCAGGGCAGCTGCAGGGGATCTGTGCCTCTTGACCCGGGGTTTCATGAGGATACAGGGAGAAAACGCTGAGGTGAGAACAGCAGGGTTACACATCCCTCCATACACACCTGCCTGGGGACTCACCAACCCCCAGGTGACCGATCTGGTGACACCACCAGCCACCCTTGCACCCACACCTGCCAGCCACGGGTGTGAGCAAGGGGCACAGCACCCTTGTGCACCCAGAGACACCCCAAAACCGTGGGCCTCTGGCCAGCCCCCACCCGCTGCTTGCTGGTCAGGCACAGGCGGGCAGGGAGAGGGGGAGGGATGCCGGGTGCTGCCTGCGTGCACGCAGCCTGCTGCAGGGCTCAATAATTCAGGCCTGACACATTAAAGTTGCATGGCATGCAATTGCCATCTGCAGCGACAGACTGCGTCAGGCTGCGGGGCGATGGGCTCGGACAGCAGGCGTGGGGCGGGCAGCGGTGGGAGGGTCCGGCAGCCCCCGAGGAGCGCAGAGTGAGGGCAGCAGTCCCCACCTCGTTAGTGGGGGCTGGGGTGGGAGCAGGTTGTGGCAGGAAGCACAATACCAGTGCTTGGGATGCACATTTCCAAGAAACTTGTGCTGGAGCAGGGAGCGCTGGCCAACGGCGTTGACAGCCCAGGCAGGATGGAGCAGGGATGCAGGAATCAGGGTGGTACTGCTCCCGGGGCTGCCACCTTCTTATGCACCCCCTGTGTCCACTGCATCCTACCTGTCAGGACAGAGGTTGTAGAGACTTATGCTGCCCCATGCACGAGCCAAAAACTCTAGCCAGCCGTGTCTGTCCCCAGGTCCCTGCCACCACCTGAGCGGGGATGGCTCGAATCCCCCCCATCCCTTTCCAGCGCTGAGGAAGCAAAGCTCTTCATCGGCTGTTCCGGGAGCTGGTTGCCATGGGGATGTCAGATGTACCTGGCTGTTATAGGGATACTGTTGCCATGGTTATGTGGTTGCTGTGCCTGGCAGAGGCAGGGATGGAACATCGGGAAAGCTGTTTACACTGGGAGGGTGGGAGTCACAGAGACCCCAACTCTCTGGGCAGGAGGGGAAGCTGGGAGAGTCCAGCCTTCATCCCAGGTGCATCCTCATGGGACAGGGTCAGGAGGCTGTGGGGAACTGTGACAGCAAAGCTCACTAGACCCAGAGGGATGGACACACTGGTGCTCCTGACCTTGCAACAAAGGAGAGGTGACTGAGGAGAACTGGGGTCCCCATGGTGTGTCCCAGCATGCTACCAGACAGGGAGAGGTGGGAGAGGAACACATACCCCCTGTGCTGGGTGTCCCACAGCAGAGACCTGCTTTTCCATGCTTGGTTCCTGGAGCAGTGAACAAAAAACCTTCCTGTCCTGCAGTACTGTGTTCTGCACTTGCACTGCACCGAGCTGTGCCCCGAGCTAGGCAGGGGAATGGGTTTCTGCCCATCCTGGGACTGGGAGATGAAGTGACAATGGGGATTCCCAGCTCTCAGCAGGCAGCCCAGAGGCCCTCAGGGATGATCTGGGCTGGCAGAGAATGCCTGGATTCCCTCCAGGGCTGCTTGGCCGAGCTCCCTCCTGGGCAGTGCGGTCAGATGCGTGGCCTGTCCTTGAGATGAAAAATGCAGTTGCAGGTTTAATTAAAAGGAGAGGGAGCTCGGAGCTGCACCAGCTGCCCAGAAAAGCAGTCTAGCAGAGCTGGTGTGTGGCTCCTCCAGGCTTCCCTGGGCAGCTCTCCTGGCTTAAACCCTTGCCCAGCTCTTCCAGGTCCCTCAAGGGTCCAATCCCACGTGTGTCGCCACCGTGGTGTCTGCCGTGGGGCAGGCCAGGGGCTGTGCAGCTGCTTGCACAGGGATAGCTCATCCCACCACTGGCTCTGTTACTGTAGAGTCTTCACAAATTTGGCAAGCAGCAAGTTTGCACTTGAGCCCTACAGCAGTGAGGCAGGGGATGAGGGATGGGTAAGGATGCTGCGTGCAGTCCTGACACCTCCATGGAACGGGGGTGCACTGGTGCAGGACAAGCTTGTGCCCAGTGTGTGCCCCTGACCACGCCACCCTCTTGCTGATGTGAAAGCTAAAGCTGAGCTCCTCATCCTCTGGGGGCTGCTACAGCCAGTGGAGTGCAATTGGACTTAATTAAAAAATTAATCCTTAATCTGCCACCTGGGCAGACGGGACATTCTGTATGGCAGAGAGAGGGCTGGAGGGTGAGCTCGGGGGAAGGAAAGTGGCAGATGCAGGTTTCTCAGTCCTTGTACAATGACTGGGGCTCCTGCCCAGGCTGCCCAGCACACTTCCACGCCAGGCTGGCTCCCCATGGGCATAGCCCACACCAAGGCCCAGAGACAGAGGCAGCAAACCCCTGAACTCACCAGCACTGCCATGGTTCTCACCAGCTCATCCCTCCTCCTGTTCTGCCAATCCCATCCCCACAGTCCTCCCCAGCTGCCCCCACAAACCCCCAAGCCCACCCTGCTCTGGCCAGCTGAGGCCCAGCTCCAAGAAGCAGTTTTAATTAGATTGCAATCCTATTACATAGCTGCCTGCCTGCCTGCAGTTGCTAATCCTGTTAAGCATCCAGTAAATCTCCCTGTGCCGGGCTCTGTCCCCAGGGGTACAGAGAGGGGGGCTGTTTGTGGGTGGGCTCTGCTCAGCCAGGATGTGGCTGCTAGGATGCAGAGCTTTGCCTCAGGATTCCACCGTGAAGACCCCTGCAGGGCTGAGAAATTCTCAGGAGACTGGGGAAGTCCCCAGTGGGGTGAGAAGTGTCAGTGAAACTTTCCCTGTCCTCCCTGGACCCCCTTTGAGCTGCAGAGTGAAAACCCCCTGTCCTTGAGGTGCACACACAACCCAAGAGTCTGTCCCCACACCATGGTCACCCCTGGCTGCAGTGGGTGCTAAGCCCACAGGTCTGACCATAAGCCAGACAAGGAGCAGGGGCTGAGAAAGGGCTGTCCCAGCTGGGTCACAGGGCACAGTCCATGCAATGCCCTCCCACTGGAGCCTAGTGCCCTGCAGAGACAGCGCTGGTGGCAACAGCAGGGGCACAGGGTCACTAGTCTACTCTCCTTGGGTATAGCCACATGTGGGGTGACACTAACAGGCTGGGGGCTCCTGGGGATGTGGCCTTTGAAGGCAGAGGCCTCTCAGACCTGTGCACTGCCATGGCAGGCAGCACCAGCACCAATGGCACCTACCCCCACTGCTATGGGCTCACCACAGTCCTGCAGGCTTGGAGAGGATCCCGGATGCCCTGGTACAGCAAAGCTGCTCCCGGGTCAGACATTACAGCCATCCTGTGAGAGCACAACAAAGACATCCCAGCCTTGCAACCTGTCATTGCAGGAGCCAAAACACTGCAGACTCTGCTCCCCACCTCCTGCCAGCCACTTTGCTCTGTTGGAGCTGCAGCAACCACAAAGTGGCAGCTCTGACTGAGAGCCGGAGACTGTTGCCATTCCTCCCCTCCACACTGAACCATATCCCCTCAGCAACTCCATGGCCTGGCACAGAGAGGAATGTGACCCAGGTCAGCTTTGAGACCCCCACAACTCTGCCCCAGAGTGAGCCACAGCAACCCCTGGAGACAAGTTCAATCAGGCTGTAATTGGAAGAACAGGTTGGCACAGGTGGCTGTGTGCCTGTCCGGAGGAGTCCTGGCACCCCCAGAGATGGGTGGCCAGCAAAGAGAGTGGGTGCCAAGACCCACAGGGCTGCTGTCCATGACAGAGGAGTCTGAGCTGGCGTCAGCATCAGCTGGTACAAATACTATTGATGGAGGCCACAGCGGGGTCGACGAGGCCCAGCTCCTCCTGCTCGTTGACGCAGAGCTGGTACCCACACCCCTTGCGCCGGGGCAGGGGCCCCAGGCGCCGGCTGGGCTTGGCACGGGGCGGCAGCAGGAAGCCGACGCTGCCGGCGATGAGCAGGTGCCAGATGCTGTGGATGTAGAAGTAGTTCTCCTCTGTCTCCACGAAGGCGTAGAGCAGCACGGCCGCCGCTGCGATCAGCGCTCCCGGGCACAGGTAGAATGCCCAGCGCTTCCAGGTCGGAGGGTAGCAGTGGCGGCGACGGATGGTGCGAGCCGTCTGTGGTGGGGAAAGGGCAGGCTGGAACGGGGAGCCACAGCAGGGACAGGCACGACCTCTGTGCCATGGTGACACACCCCTCAGGAGCCAGGGAGAGGGTTCATGGGGAAGGGCAAGGGCAGCAGAGGGGAGATGCTGGCAGGGGCAGGATGCTGAGCGCAGCCAGGGTGGGGACATGAGGGACATCATCTTACCCAGGCGACGGCCATTATCCCCAAAGCGAAAAGGCTGGGCCCCAGAAGGTTCCAGAGCCCGTGACGGTCCATCTGCAGGGCCATGGAGAGCAGCATGGCCCCCAGCAGGTACAGCACCTGTGAGGCAGTGGGGCACCCATCAGGATAAATCTCTTCCATGCCTGCCCTGCATGCTCCCTCCCCATACTTGCCTGCTTGACTATGGGCTGGAGCCGGGCCATGGCGATGACAGTGACCCAGACAGACATGAGAGAGCCCAAGAAGTCACAAAACTGCAGCACATCATACTCCATGATGCAGAACACCACAATGCCCGGCTGGTCGCAGGCATGGTAAAACTGGGGTAGCAGGGAAAGGGTGTGAGAGCTGCTCTGCACAGCCCCAGCCCTTCACTTGCCCCTCAGCTGCCCCATGCACACTCACAGTGGAGAAGAACATGGTGAAGATGTAGACAGCAGCTTCTAGGAGGTAGTGGCTGCGGACAGCAATGGCCACGGGAGGCACAAACATGACATTGCTGAGGCACAGCAGCAGCGTGGAGAGGAGCTGGAAGCCATAGGAGAAAGCCTCAGCGTTGTCCGTGCAGCCCCAGCCGTTCCAGCCTGTGACCAGGGAGAGCTGCTGTCACCACTGCAGCACTCGCAGGGTCTGGGGGGGTGAGCAGGGAACCCCCTTGCCAGCACCCTGCAGAGACTGGGCATGAATGGACTGCTGGGACACAAGTAGTGTCCAAGGGGAAGGGGCAGGGCGCCGGGGTCAGCTCTCACCAGCTTTGCACTCGCAGGCAGCGTACAGGTAGTTGTTGGTGCGCAGCAGCTTGCACTGGCCGTAGATGCCGCAGTCGTTGATGCAGGGGGAGAGGTAGGCGCGCAAGTACACCTCAGCTGTCACGTTGGTGCAGGGCTCAAACCTGCAGGGTGGGAGAAGGGGGTCAGCCCTCACCCCGTGCCCTTGAAGAGCTGCTGCCTCTACCAGAGCCACCTGTCTCACCCAGACTTGGCAGGTGATGGGAGACCCAGGGACCGGGCAAGCTTGAAAATGAGATTCTTTGGTGCTGTGTGAGGCAGCTGAGGGCTGGTCCCCAAGGATCCTGTGTGCTTCAATTGTTTGTGCCAGCCTGAGTGAGCAGGAGGAATGTGGCCACGCTTAAAGCCCCTCTGCCTTTAGCAGCACGCTCAGCTGGTTCCTATTTCATTTGGGTTTCGCTGTGCAAACACTGTGCCCTGCCCTGCAATGGCCATGTGTGAACCCATCAGGGGAGGGCTGACTGTGACTGGCAACTCAGTGTGAACTAGAAACACAGCAGAGGAGTCAGAGCAAGCACGCCAACCCCACTGCCCTGGGCTGCCCCTGCATGAGACTCTGGGCACTGCCAGCACCTCGTCAGCTCCAGCACACCAGGAGCACAGGCAGCCCCACAGGCCGACAGCATGTAGGGGCTGCTGGCTGGGCACACACAGGCACCCCAACACGCACAGATATGCACACAGTGCCAGCTGCAACGTGTGTCTGCTGTCCACTGTGTCCTCACACAGTCTAATCTGTACATGCCCGTGTGCAGAACATACACTGCCCTGACTGCTTCAGCAAAGCCCCGACTGCTTACACACAGTGCCAGCTGCACGTGTGTCTGCTGTCCACTGACTGTGTCCTCACACAGTCTAATCTGCACATGCCCGTGTGCAGAACATACACTGCCCTGACTGCTTCAGCAAAGCCCCGACTGCTTGTGCAAACCAGAATACGCACACAGAGCTGGCTGCACATATGCACCCAAACATGCATCCTGCACTCATGCATCCTTGCACGTACAGATACACACACACCCCCCAGCCTCACTCTTCCACAAGGCTCCAGGCAGACACAGGAGCAGAGCCACAGCACAGCGACAGTCCCTGGAGATGCTGAGCAGAGCCCCAGCCTGACCAGAGATGTCCCCTCACTCGCAGAGCAGAGCCCTGTCCTCCCCGTGACAGCCCAGTCCCCTCCCAGGCATGGGTACAGATGGGCCCTGCCGCGGGGGCGGAGAGGCACTGACAGATGCCCGGCATTCGCGAGCTGACAGGCACTTCCTAACCGCGAGACAGAGGGAAGAGCCGCGGGGACCCACAGATGGTCAGGCAGACGCGAGCCGGAGCCATCCGTGCCCACGCGGCGCTCGCACGGTGACACGCAGCCCGCACTGCCACGTGCACGCACGCAGCACAGGGGACAGGCGCACCCACAGAGCCACGACACACACACAGGCACAGGTCACGGTGAGAACATCCCCCCCAGAGCACAGGGATGTGCTGGGGCTCTTACCCGTGCTCCGTGGCACAGAGCGAGCGCAGGCTCAGGTACCAGCTGCCTGTCTGTGGGTAGGGGATCCGCAGGCGGCTGAGGCTGGCTGTGGCATTAACGGAGAGCAGGAAGCCTGCCAGAGACTCTGTGGGCCAGAACAGCTCTGGGTGAGCAGAGCAAGGTGCAGCTCCCTGCCCTGGACAGAGCTGGAACAGGGACAGAGCATCCTGTGCCAGGCTCCAGGGTGACATGTCCCCATGGTCTCTGCAGCCTCCCCCCACCCAGCCTCTTGCCAGACACAGGGGTTGTGACCCCATGGACATGGCAGGATGGACATGCACAGCCCAGCCTACCTGTCTCACAGGTGACCGAGGTGTTGTCACCAGATGTCAGTGGGACTCCATGGTTTAGACACCCAAACACTGTCACATTCTCACCACACAGGGAGCTCTGACGGCAGAGGAGATGGTCTCAAACCAGTGCCAGGGATTTCCCTGCTCTGACAGCACTTGGATCAGAGCACACCAACTAGCAGTGCCCTAACCTACTGCCCTTCACCCAAGAACACCCCGAGCCCGGGCCTTGGAGCACCCTAATCCATTCTCCATCACCCAAAAACTTCACAACCACCGCCTGTGACCCCGAATCCTTTCCCCTGCTCTGCTGCAACCTTGACATCACCCATCTCCCATCCTGCCCCCGTCCCAAGCTACCCTGCCCCGCTCAGGGTGTAATGTGGCCACCTCACCACGTTGAGCCGCAGCTCCAGGTTGAGTACCCCACCACTGTCCAGCACTGGCAGGAGGTTGATGACGAAGACAGCGGGGCGGTCGGGCGGCACTGACACGTTGGGCCCGAAGAAGATGTAGAAGTGGACGGAGAAGGTGTCCAGCTCGTTGCGCAGCGTGGGCCGGACAGGCCAGCACCGCTCCTCGGTGTGTAAGGTGGCGGGGACGGGGACCGGGTGCTTCGTGTCGTTGGGGCTGGTGGGTGGAGGGCTGTCCCCCAGCGCCAGCCCACCCGCGGAGCCGAAGGAGTGGGGCATGTTCATGGAGGCGCTGGAGGGCAGGAAGGGTGGCCGGGCCAGGCTGGGTCGGGAACAGTCTGGAGGGACAGAGCCATCAGCCTGGGCACCACACAGCTCCATCCCATTCTTAGTTCCCACCTTCCCTTCTTGCCCGCCATTCATCTCCACTTGCAACCCAGCCCAAACACCTCACAGCATTCCCATCCCAGCAGAGATGGGTATAAATAACCCTGTGGACAGATCCTGTGGGTATCCTTTAGCCCCCACACCAAAGCAGAGTCAAGACCATGCCTCCACCCACACTCCACATGCACCCTCACCTGTGAGCTGCACGGTGACCTGGAAGGAGACGGTGCCCAGCACCCCAGGGTGTTTCTCCACCAGCACGTAGTACCAGTGCTGCCAGAAGGGCAGGTCCTGTGCCAGCTGGCAGGGAGTGTGTTCCCGGCAGTCCAGGGCTGTGGAGTTGTGCAGGGGGGGAGCCTTGGCCCGCACACGCAGCCAGAGTGGGCAGCCCTCGGCCCCACGGCACTGCAGCACCTCCACGAGCACTCGCGATGTGTAGCTGGGCACAAAGACCCTGCAGGACAGCAGTGCCAGGTTGTGCCCATCACTACGGACTAACAGGGCTGGGGAGGGAAGCCAGAGGGATGGGACACCCTCATCTCCCCACCCTGAGAATGCCCCCTCCCTCAGTGACCTTCTCACACTCACTTGTAGAGGCAGGAGCGGTTGTGGGGGGCCATGCTCTGCTCGGTGACATGACCGGGGTACAGCACGGCGATGTTCACCAGGCGCTGCACGATGAGCTGTGGCTGGAAGAGATACTGGCACTCCTCGTAGAGCCCCTGCAGCACAGGGGAGTCAGCACCGGGCAAGGGGCACAGGGCACTGCCCCCACTTGGGACACCTGCCCTGGGCACTGCCAGCCCAGAGCAGCCTGACCCCAGCCCTGCCCCGCCAGGGTCCCCCCTTCACCTTAACGGAGATCTTGCCCTCATCTTTGGGCAGGTGGGCAGCCAGGAACCAGTCCCCGGGCAGCGGGCTGGTGACATTGAACACGCCTGTGGTGCGGTTGGGCAGGGTCCAGGTGAGGGTCAGTGCGAAGGAGCCAGGGACGGCCGTGTCCCTGGGGAAGTGCGTGTGCAGCGGGTTAATGACAGAGGGAGCCCCTGAGCGGAAATACCTGCAGGAGAGACAGCGGTCAGCAGCGTGTAGGCTGGGCATCGTGGCAGGGCCAGTACGTCCTACATGTAGATGTCTTCCTCTAGGCTTAAAGACATCATGGAAGCTGGGACCTTTCTGGAGACTGAGCTTTCCTGAGTGGGTGTTCAAGCAAAACAGTTCATCTGTGAGATGCACAGAAGAGTGGAGCCTGCTTTGGTCCTGGGAAGATGAATCATGGGGAGAGAGCGTACATGTTGTCTGGGTTTTGGCTGGGATAGGGTTCATTTTCTTCTGAGTGGCTGGTACAGTGCTGTGTTTTGGATTTAGTATGAGAGTAATGTTGATTACACACTGACGTTTCAGTGTTGCTCAGCAGCGCTTACCCTGAAGCACTTTTCAGTGCCTCATGCTCCGCCAGAGAGGGGGTACACAAGATGTTAGAACAGAGCATGGCCTGGAGACCTGACCCAAACTGACCAAAGTGATATTCCATACCATACAGAATATACTCTGTTCCATATAGAGCCTCCTGCCCAATGTATAAACTTGGGAGAGTTGGCATGGAGCCACCAACCACTGCTGGGGGACAGGTTGGGCATCAGTCAGCATGTGGTGAGCAACACTGTGATGAATCACTCATCTTTCTTAGGTTTTATTTCTCTCTTTCCTTTTTGTTACATTTGTTATTATTATTATTTTTGTAGCTGTTTTATAATTAGTGTTATTGGCATATTTATTTTGATTAGTTAACTGTTTTTATCTCAACCCACGAGTTTTACTTTTTTTTCCACGATTCTCCTCCCCACCAGGGGAGCAGGGGGGGATGAGCGAGCAGCTGCGTGGTACTCAGTTGGCAACCTGCTCTAGTGGAACACGTCCCATGGCAGCAGGTTGGAACGAGATGATCTTTAATGTCCTTTCCAACCCAAAGGATTCTGTGGTTCTATGATTCTTTGACTCTATAGGTACACGTGTTGTGCAAGCAAAGAAGCAGGCAAGAGCAGGCAAGCTGTGGGGCAAACCCAGGCAGGAGCAGCAGAGGCAGGCAGGAAGGATACAGGCAGGCTAGGCTGCTTACTCACACGGTGATGCTGCGGTCCGGGCATTGATCCCCAAAGGTACCACCTTGCTCCTTGAAGGTGATGAGATTCCAGACGGCAATGACTGTGTCCTCAGGAATGTGGAAGTGGAAGAGCTCGATGCTGGCAAAGGAGCGGAAGGGGCTGAGCTTGCGTGGTGTGCGGGTGAAGTAGTCGGTCACAAAGAGCCCGTCTGCAAAGGAGACCCAAGCGGCTCTCAGCAGGGCAAAGGACTGGGGAGGGGGTTGAGGGGGTTGTGGAGCCCCCCCCAGAGCAGGCCCACCACCCAGGCTCCGAATATGTCACAAGCATCCAGCAGCCTGGAGGCAGGAGGGGCTGGGACAGTGCCATTTCAGTGACTCTCCAGGGCTGATGTCAGCTGTCCCCAGCTGTGTCTCCCAGCCCTGGCACAGTCTGCATCATTCCTGGTTCAGCACTGCCTCAAGTCCAGTTCACCGAGCTGTGGGTGCTGTTGGCCAGTAGCCTGAGGAGCCCATGGCCCTGGCTGCACATGCTCTGCTCCCTGCATTTTACCTGTAATAGTAAAGGGACATTCTTCATGGCTTCAGCTATGCCCTAGCAGGTCAGCTCCCGCAGGAACACACATTCCCCCTCATCTGCCTGCTGGGAAGGCTCAGCATCAAGCCCATCATAAAGTGCAGAGTTTCATCCTCGAGCCACAAGAAGAAGGAGCAAGCAGAGCACTTCCTGCACTGCTTCCCAGCTCTCCCATGGTTTGTGGAGGAGGAACGGTGCACATATGTGTGCACATATGCACACGTGGGTGCTGTCTGCATGCAAGGCAGAGTGGAGGCGTGCAGACCCACGCCCATGGGGGTGTGTGCCTGAGCACAGCCCCATGTCTGAAAGATGCTTCCTGCAAGCCCACGGCACAGGTGGGGGCCAGGCCACCTCCCCCTGACCAGCTGCCTGACAGGTTGATTTTCAGGGATTTCCAGGAGCCTAGTAGCAGTGAGACAGCCACTTCTTTGTCACAAGGGAGAGCAGGACTCGAGACAGCAGCCATAACTTCACCCACCATTACCACCAGTGCCAGCCTGGGGGACCCATCCATTTTTGTCTAGAGACACAGTAAGAATAAGATACCTCTCTTCACAAGCTACTGGAAAGGGGGAGGACAGCAGAGGGTGGGCTGGGAGCAGGTCCGTGCCCAGGGGGACTTGTCCAGCATGAAGTGGGATAGCTGAGAAGAGGGTCTGCTTTGCACCACATGTTCTTGGCCAGGAGTGTGCGCATGTGCTTGCATGCACGTGTGTTTGTGCTGCGTGTGTGCAGCCCCAGCAGGCTGTACACTGACATGCATCTGCTCCCTTGTCTGGAACAAAGGCAGCTCCCCCTCCCCTTCACACCCAGCCGGCACAAGCCAGGCATGAAACACCTGTCTCCTCAATGCAAGAGCATCCAATCCAAATTTCTCCACCAGAAACCACCTGGTCACTCCACAGCCCCACGTGGGGACAGTGACCTGGCAGGGGACCCCAGGAACATGTTGAGCACAACTCCAGAAGGGGAACTGGGGGAAGGACCCAGAGCTACCCAGTCCCAGCACAGCCCCTGCACGCTCTCTCACCCAGGGCAAGGTGAGGGAACTGGTTGCACGCAGAGGGTCATTCTGAGGTGGCATGGCAGTGCAGCCAGAGCACGGGAAAGGTGCTGGAGGATGGAGCGGGATTGCTATCCATGGAAGCGGAGCGGATGGAAGGAGAAAAGCCAAAGCCCCTCTGCTTCAGGCCTGTCCTGAACCGCAGGACCCCATCCCCGCTGCTCCAGCCTCGGGTCGCGGCCGGCGGTCAGCACCGCGGACAGCTCCGCGGCCGGCGGTCAGCACCGCGCGCAGCTCCCGCCGCCGCCCCGCCAGCGCCCGGCACCGGCAGCCCCCGGCCGGCTTCCCCCCTTCCCGGGGGATGCCCCCGCGGAGCCCCCCAAGCATCCTTCCGCACCTCGGTCACCAAGCCAGCTCCCTGCCCCACAGCCTGCCCCTGGTCTCACACCAGGTGGGTCCCCCGCACATCCTGACGGCCCGCTGGACGCACACCCCCGTTCCTGCGGGCTGTCCGTCTCCGCTGCCCCCTGCACGCACACAGCCTTCTGCCCTGCACCCGCAACCCCCCGGGCCCACTCACTTCCCACGCACACGCCTCCCTCCCGGGGTGTTCCACTGCCTGTGCACTGCCTGCGTCCTCCTCGCACGCACAACTCTTCACCCCCTGCATGGGCACCCTGCTCATCTGTCTCCATGCCTCACTGCGTGGGTACACCGTGCCCCACTGCACGCACACCCACGCATCCCATTCCACAGACATCCGGTACCCTCCACAGGCGTCCCTGTACCCCACTGTGCAAACACCCCCCACAGACGCATCTCTGCGCCCATCACACTCATCTGATGTCCCAGTGTAGGTGTACCCCGTGCCCCATGGCACCCCACACGCAGCTGGGGACACCTCTGTACTGTGCAGCATGTCTGCCCCGAAGCCCACTGCATGCTGGCCCCAGCCCTTGTGCCACACTCACCGTGTCCCATCACCCCACATCCCAGGATGCCACCCCCCTCAGCTGCGCCCTTGTGCTCCATTCTCACCCGCACCCTGCCCCACCGCACGCAAACCTCACATCCCATCGCTCATGTAGCTCATCCCAAGCTACGCATTCCAAGCGCATCCCCTGAGCCCCACCACATGGCGCCCCACACCTGCAGCCCTTCTGCCCACCCCCTCCCTGCCCCACTGCCTGCACACCCCGCATCCCATTGTTCGTGCACTTCACACCCATCCCAAGCCCATCCCTCTGCCCCACGGCTCCTCAGCGTCCCGTGACTCACACCTCCAGCCCTCCTGCCCACCGCGCACGCCCCCGTGCTCCACTCTCACCTGGCCCCCGCCCCACTGCGCGCACACCCCACATCCCACGGCTCGTGTACCTCACGCCCGCTACCCGCTCACCCCGCCGCCCCACGGCACGCCGTCCTGAGCTCCGCCGCACGGACCCCGCGCCTGCATCCCCCTGCCCCCGCACCCATCCCGCGCTCCAATCCCACCCGCCCCACTGCGCGCACACCCCAAGGCTCCCGTACCTCACTCCCATCCCAAGTTCATCCCCCGCGTCCCGCCGCAGGACCCCGGCGCCCCACACTCCCTGCCCAGCGCACGCACCCCCGTGCTCGGTCCACGCCCGCCCCGCTGCGAGCCCCGCCGCCCCCACGGCTCCCGCACCTCACACCCATCCCAAGCTCGTCCCCCGCGTCCCGCCGCACGCTCCCCGCTCCTCCGCCTCTCCCACCCACCGCGCACACGTCCTCCGCGCCCCCGCCGCGCCGGCACCCTCCACCGTGCGCTCCCGCGCCCCGTCCCGCGCTCGCCCCGCCGCCCCACACCCGCGCCCCCCGCCCCGGTCTCCCGGCGGCGCTCACCGGCCCCCCCCGCACCGCTATTCCCCCCGGGATGGACCCGGCGCTGACCGGGGCACCGGGACAGCCACGCGGGCGGGAATGGAGGTGGCAGGCGGCGGGAAAGGGACACCGCGTGGAACCGGAGATGTGGGCCGGGAACGGGGGCACACGGGCAGAGCCAGGAGCAAGGCGCTGAGGGCAGGAACATGGTGCTGGAACTGAGATACGGGCCGGTAACGGGATCACAGGGCTGCGGGCAGGGACATGTCCCTGGAACCAAGATATGGGCCAGCGACATGGGGCTGGGGACAGAAGCTACGACAGGGGACAGTGATGTGGGTCGAGGGAATAGGGACATAGGGAACTGGAATATGTCCTGGGCACAGAAATATATAATGCAGAGGGACATGGAGCTGTTGGCATCCCCTGGAATTAGGGAAAGGGATGGGAGGCAGTAAGGGATGGGAGGTGGTAGGACTACCTATCCCACAGGGGGCTGTGTAAGGGCATCAGGGGGTTTTCTACCATGGCCACACCTCCTTAAAGGAAGAGAGGAGGTGTCCCATGGAGGGGGTCTGGGCATCACCTGCAGGGATGAGGCCATCTTGACTGGAAACGATCTCATCACAGTTTCCCAAACTCCCCTGACATCATCCCCGGACTCCCCTGACATCACCACCCTGCTTGGCCATAATGGAGGCAGCAGGGAATGCTACTCATGAGGATACTCCTCTCCCATCCTGTGCTCCCCACAGGAGTGCCACCCCGCCGTGTCCCAGCCTGACCACCCAGCAACCCTCCCAGACCCCCTCCAGGCATGGCTGGGATTCCCTGCCCAGGGCAGACCACAGCGGCACAGCTCTGGGGCCAGTGGCCTCTGGCACAGGGATGTACAAGGACCACGGTCCCTCCAGGAGAAAGCTGGTCATGCTCTCCTTGGGAAATGGACAGGGAAACTTGTCCCCCTTCCAGACACTCTCCAAAAGCTCCAGGGTCCCATCAGAGCCCCGCGGGACTAACCTGAACCCTGTGTGGGTTCCACCTGGGGCCAGGTGGGTCCCTCGTGGGATCCAGGAACGCCCCTGCGGGGAGGAGGGAGCACAGAGCCGGCGTGGGAGTGGGGCCACCGAGGCCAGGCAGGGGTGAGGAAGGGCAGGGTGGGACTGGGGTCTGGGGTCTGGCACACCCTCAGCCTTCCAGGAGCCGCACTTAACTCCACAAGCCGCAGATATCTGAGGCTGTCCATGGCCCCACACACCCCGCTGGAGCGTGGGGCGCCCCGCGGCCACCCAGCCGGGACCACGGACGGCCCGGTGTGCCCTTGGCAGGACTCACAGGGGGTTCCACTGCCCTCGAGGCGAGCAGAGGCAAGGAAACAATGCCCGTATTCCTGCCCGTGCCCCGGCGGGGTCCTGCCCCGGCGATTCTCCAGTGCCGCTCCTGGTCCGCCCCTATCCCACTGTTCCCTGTGCCTGGTCCTGCCCTATTTCCACCGCTTCCCTCGCCCACTCCCGATCCCATCCCGGTCCCACCGCTTCCTCCTCCCGTTCCCATTCCCGTCCCGTTCTCATCCCGGTCCCACCTCTTCCCTCGCCCGTTCCCGTTCCCGCTCCCGTTCCTAATCCCGGTCCCACCGCTTCTCCCGCCCGTTCCCGCTCCCGTTCCTAATCCCGGTCCCACTGCTTCTCCCGCCCGTTGCCAATCCCGTTCCCATCCCGGTCCCAATCCCGGTCCCATCTCTTCCCCCGTCCGTTCCCGTTCCCGTCCCGTTCCCGTTCCCGTTCCCGTTCCCGGTCCCGTCCCAGTCCCGTTCCCGTTCCCGTTCCCGTTCCCGTTCCCGGTCCCGTTCCCGTTCCCGGTCCCGTCCCGCTCCCCGTCCCGGCCGTACGTTTTACCCTCCGGCCGGCAGGGGGCGGTGGCGCGCCGTGGCGGTGCCGCCGGCGGCGCTCTGTCCCGCGCTGTTCCGGGCCGCTGGTTGGCGCGCGGCGCTGACGCCATTGCACGGGCGGCGGGAGCGCCGGCCCGTACCCGGTGCCCGGTGCCGCGGCCATGGAGTTCCCGGCCGTGCTCTTCCCCTCCTACTTCGGCGCCGGCCCGCCGCGGGAAGAGGGAGGCCCCTCGCCGGTCGCCGGCTGGGGCGAGCACGGGCAGGTGCTGGAGGGTGGCCCCGGCCGCCGCCAGGTGCGACCCTGCCGGGGGTGCGGCCGGGAACCGGGGGGGCTCTGACTCTCCCAGGGGCCGCTCTGACTCTCCCCCTTCGCTCCCCGCAGGTGCAGCCGGCGTTCGTGCCCCTCCGCGGCGCGACGGGCGAAAGGTGGGAAGCCGGCGGCGCCGCGGCCGTGCCGGTGCTGCTGCCCAGCGCGGGTGAGAGCGGAGCGAGCTCGCTGCGGGCACCATGCCTTCCGCCTCGGTCGCTGCCCCGCGGGGCTGAGCCGTGTCCCTGTGCTCGTGTGATGCCACGCGGCTCTGCCTTCTCCCCACAGGCTGCTGGATCCCCTCGCCTGCGCCTCAGGACATCCTGTACCACAGCGGCCCGGGCAGGAAGCTCCGCGCAGGCAAGTCTGGAGCCACTCTGGACTTCGCCAAGCAGGTGGGATTTGAGGCATTGCATCCTGGCAAGGACCTGGGGGACAGCATAGGACCTTTGCATGCACTGATCCTTTCCCCTTCCTCCCACACAGATGGGCCATTTCTTTGTCGATCACCCAGAAGATGCCTTTGGCTCCCTGGGGCGTCTGCTGCACAAGAACTTCTACCTGGGCAATGCCAAGCTGAAGGTCACTGTCTGTCCAGGGATAACAGTGCTGTTGCCCACCCTTCCCCTTGCCAGTCTCAATCTCTGCCCCTACTCCTGTAGAGACCAGCCCGGAACAGCACCATCCGGATGACGGCCCTGGTGGAGGACATCAACCGCCTGGAGGCCCGACGGTGGGTGCCCCTCTGTCCCCTGCCCTGCAGACGCCTGGGGGGGCTCCTGCTCTGTCCCCTCACCTGACGCTGTCCGTGCCCTGCAGCGGCTGCCCCCGGCAGCACTTGGCCTCCCGCCTGCGCTGGTTCTCCCACCTCTGTCGTGACTGGCTCTTCGAGGTGCCGCTGGGGCTGCTGGCAGACTGCCTGCACGAGGAGCTGATGCAGCAGTGGTCCGACCTGCTCTTTGATGACAGCCTCACTGGGGGAGCACTGGCCTGGTTGCCCCTTCCAGACAGGGGAACACGAACACCCGTGGGCCGGCTGGTGCACCCCGGGGGGCAGGCCATGAACCACCTCTGTATCCTTCCCCATGGGGTGTCCCTGGAGAGGGAGGTGGGGGAGTTTGTGTTGCACCGCCCTCAGCCACCACACCAGATTTCCAGGATGTAGTGCTGGAGGAGCTGCCCCACACCCGGGGCTCCCCAGCTGAGTTTGAGCTCAGCGGGCGCATCCGGCAAGTGGCCGCAGCCCGTGTGGATGGGCAAGGTGAGCCATCCCCAGGACCCACATCTCAAAGCAGACAGGATGGAGGGAGGAGGGGCAGCAGGGGGCCCCTGGGATGCTGCCAGCTCACATGCCACCTCCTTCCCCGTGACAGATTTTGTTGGGGTTCGCTCAGACTATCACTGTGGTGTTTGGAGGGTGCCGGCCAAGAGAGGGGCAGTTCCCACGGTGCTGCAGGTGATCCACACTGACGTGCCTGCCTCCTGCCTCACTGTCAGGTAGGTGCTGGAGGAAGGGGTTGTGCGAAGAGGGAGCACTGCTGGCGCAGCCCTGCTCTGTGTGGCAGGTTCTGTTGCCCCGTGGTGATGCTGTGCCCCCTGTCCTGCAGCCCTCACCTTCCCGGGGAGCTGTCTGTCTGCACCCAGAGCGGGACCGTCTACCTCTGGAACGTTGAGACTGGGTGAGAGAGGGCACTCAGGGCTGTCTAGGGACTCTTGCAGACAGCGGAGTCCCAGGGGGTGGGAGGCCCCAGTGACTGGGGCAGACTTGCCCCATGCCAATACTACTGTCCCCCCACTGCAGGCTGCAGCAGCTGCGCCATGACCCCCAGACCATGTTTTTTCGGGACCATTCACCCTGGCGCTGGAGTGACTTCACTGCCCACCCACGAGTGCTCACCTGTGCTGACCGCACGGGCCTGCAGTGCCTGGATGCCCGGGTGAGCTTGGGAGGGTGGGCGTGGGGCTTGGGCCAGGCAGGGAAGAGGGTTCCAGAGCCCACAGTGCTGACTGTGCCCTGTTCTACTGGTGCAGGCCCCCAAGAAATGCCACTTTGACTTGTTCAAGGTGGGCGAGGAAGCTGGCTGCCAGCAGGGCGAGCGCGTGGTGCTGCCCATGTACCTGGGCAGGGCTCACCCCTCACAGTACCTTGTCACCACCCAGGTGAGTCCCCCCACAGCTGGGAGCTGGGGAAGACATGCCACGCAGCTGTGTCTCCCAGTGCCTATGGGGCATGAGGATCTTCCAGCTGAGGGGAGCTGCCACGGTGTGTTGGGGTGTGCCCTGTCTGAGCCAAGACTTCTGTCCTAGTTCTCCGTGTATGTGCTGGATGAGCGTTTGCCACTGGTGCCGGTTCTGAAGTGGGCACACATGATGAAGGCTCCTCCACTCTTTGCAAATGTGATGCCAGGGAAACCCGGGAGGAGCCACAAGGTGCTGCTTGGTGCATCCCACACACAGGAGCTGTTGCTTTTGCAATACCGGGGTAAGAGATCAAGCTGCTGCAGAGCCAGGGCTCCTCTGTGCCCACATCCTAGCCTCTTTGCTGCTGGTGTCAGCTGCTGCTCTGGCATCTGTGCTCAGCAGCAGTTTTTGGGGTGTTTCCTCAGGGGGCAGCCAGTCGGCCTGTCAGCTGGCAGGGACTCCGCAGAAGCTGCACGACATGGCGGGGTGCCTGCAGCACCTGCCCACCCAGCTCCCGCGCCGCCACCACCTGCTCCAGCAGCGCCTCTCAGCCCCAGCAGCGGGTGAGTGTCCCACACTGCCCCAGGCTGCACGTCCTCGTGGGGGAGAAGGTGGGACGGAGTGGAAGTGTAGCCTTTGTCATGGCCTGCCGGGAGGGTGGCTGAAAAAGCAAAGCCCTGAACAATGCTCCAGAAGAGATTAATGACATAGAAAAAGCTGTACAGGGCAGAAGGCAGCAGTGGGGGTGCTCCCTGAAGGGTGGAGGCATCCCCCACTACTGGCCAGGCCACTGAAATATTCCTAGGGTTGGAACCCTGGTGACAGTACCTTTCATGTTCCTGCTGCAGGGCTGGCTGCTACGCTGCAGGAGGATGGACCACACAAGTCCATGCTGGTTTTCCAGCTTTCTGAGGCTGGGGATGTCTTCTGCCAGAGGCTGACCCACAAGGCAGCACAGCCCCCTGCACCCCCATCGAGGGATGAGGCCACAACAGCCCCTGGCTCTTCCCCCCTCTTTGAGGCTCCAGCCAGCAGCCCACATGCCTTGGGCAGTGAGGGAGAGGAGGAGGAAGAGCAAACATTCTACTTGCCCAACCTGGAGGTGATTATCCACGACGAGGAGGAGGACATGGGCACACCAGCACCCCTGGAGGAAGCTGAACTGCTGCAGGAGCCCTGTGCCAGCCCTCAGCCCTCCCCAGCAGTGCCCAGCCCAGCTGCAGCCCTGCGGTACCGCCGCTGGCTGAGGGCCCTTTTCAGGACCTGGAAGGAGCCTCCGCGGCACACCTGGCTCCCCAGCCTCAGCCAGAGGCGCCTCTTCACCCGCAGAGATCTGCAGGGGACAGCAGGCCCTAGCAGCCTGCAGAGGCAGGTGCGCCAGCGGCTGCGCCAAACCATGCAGGAACGGGGCCTCATCCAGCGCTGGGAGCCTTTGGCCATCCAGCCCCCTCCCCTGCCACAGACTCTGGAGCTGGCAGAGGGTCTGGACCCCCTAAGTGCCCGTCTGACAGCAGCTTGGGCTGGGGACTGGGAGCAGTGGTGGGAGGACAGGACGAGCTTCAGTGTGGCGCAGAGACAGCGGGCGCTGCGGGAGCGGCGGCGGCGGCAGAAACGGGCCAAGGGCCGCCGCAGCCTTTCGGCCAGCTTCACCTCCTCCCTCACCTACCAGTCTGAGCTGTCCGAGCTGAGTGATGTGGGCCCCTCGCTGCGCTCTCCCGGCCGCCCACTCGTTCTCTCCCAGGAGGGCTCACCACGAGCAGGCAGCCCCCCAGTTCACAGCCTCCCGCCCTCACCAGCGCCCGACGAAGCCCTGCTGTCTTCACAGAGCCTGCGCTGCCGTGGCATCCCCAAAGAACGGCGGAAAACGCTGCGGGACTACTTGTCCGTGTGGGCCGAGGGCCCCCCCGAGCCCCCAGAGCCCCTTGGCAGCCAGGCCAGCCAGCTGTGCATCCCTTCTTCACAGAGCCAGCTGTGCATCCCTTCTTCGCAGAGCCAGCTGTCCTCTGCTTCGCAGCCCCGCCGCAAGCGCCCACGAATGGGCTTCTGAGTGCAAATAAACCTGCTTGGCACTGCCTTCCTCCCGGCGTCCTCAATTGTTTGGTCAAGGCACCCACCCGTAGGGGCAGGGGGATCGGGCGGGACGCTCGGGGTTGGGACTCCCCTCGGGGAGGGAGTGACCATCTTCGCCGGCCGGAGGGTCCCCGCCGGGATGCTCTGACGGTATGGTCGCGCACACGCCCGGCGAGGCGGCAGGCGGGCGCTTTAAGGGGGCGTGGAGCGGGGCCGGCTGTGTTGCGGGGCGGGAGCGGCGGCCATGGCGGCGGCGCTGGCCCGCGGGCTGGTGCGGGGCGCGCTGCGCCCGGCGCAGGTGGGCGCGGGGGGACGCGGGGATGGGTGGTCCCGGGAAAACGGGAACGCACCGGGGTCTGCGGGGTAACAAGGCCACCGGAACGGGTCCGCTCCATGCTCGTCATTACTTCCACCTTCGGGCAAAGTCCGCGGCGGGCATGAGCGGCGGCCCGCGCACCCCTAGGCCACGGCCCGGGGTCTCGGAGCACCCGTGGGTATCCCCCCGACCCCAGCCTGCGCCCCCGTGGGCACAGCCGCACCCCCACGGCACAGATCACTGTCAGGCCCGTGGACAGTCCCGTTAGCCTAGTGAGACCAGCCCACTGTCACCCCCGTCAGCACAGCCCACTACCAGCCCCCTGGGCATCTGCCCCTCTTAACCCCCTGAGTGTTACCCCCGTGTGCACCTCCCTGCTGCCCCGTGTGGTACCCCCTGTCACAGCCAAGCATCGCTCCCATGTGCACCCCACCATCACCCCTGTGTGCACCCCCAGGACCCCTGTATGAATCCCACCACTTCCTACATGCATCCCCCATCACCCCATGTATTAGTATGATCACCCCCACGTGCACCCTGCATCACCCCCACAGGTATCCCTCGCCCATATCCCAGGGTACACTCCATGTCACCCCCATGTGCATCCCCCCACGTGTCCCTTGCCACATCCCACCATTGCCCCCATGTGCTCCCCTCCATCACCTTCCACCGTGTTCCCCCACATGCCCCCACGGCGGTGTCCTTGTCCTTGCCCCCGCGGGCACAGGCTGTAAGCCAGGTGTGCCCCTCAGCCCCAGCGGTGTGCGTCGGCACCCGGCAGGCGGGACGGGGAGGTGGGCAAGGCGCAGCAGGCAGCAGCGGCTGGCGAGGAGGCAGGAGGACAGCCCACCATCTTCAGCAAGATCATCGACCGCACCATCCCTGCCACCATTCTCTACGAGGATGACAAGGTAGCTGGGACAGCAGGATCTGTGTCCCCACCGGGGCAGGGGGACAGACCCACGGGCGTGGGGCTTACCCTGCTCCCCTGGTAGTGCCTCGTCTTCCGTGATGTGGCCCCGCAAGCCCCTGTGCACTTCCTGGTGATCCCCAAGCGCCCCATTCCCCGGATCAGCCGCGTGGGTCCCCAGGACACTGAGGTGAGTCCAGAGAGGTCCCTGGGACATTGGTGGCAGCGGTCATACAGTGCTGACCCTGCCACTCCCCCCTCCTTCAGCTGCTGGGGCACTTGATGGTGGTGGCAGCACGCACAGCAAAGGCAGAGGGGCTGGCTGATGGCTACCGCCTTGGTGAGTTGATATCCCCTACCGTGCTGTGGGGCAGGACCCTCACTGGTGGTCCTGGGGGGCTGGGGACGAAGGGGGTGGCCTGATCCTTGTACCTCTCCTGACAGTAATCAACGATGGGAAACACGGCGCACAGTCTGTCTACCACCTGCACCTCCATGTGCTGGGGGGGCGGCAGATGGGCTGGCCCCCTGGCTAATGTCCACTACCCACTTGCTCCCCAATAAAACATCTCCTTCGTGGTGGCTCTGCATCAGGGTGGCTTTTTTTGGGGTGGAGGTGCCTGGCCTGAGCAGGATAGGGCTGGCCTTCATTGTCACAGCAGTAGAGTTGGTACCCTGCTTTTTGCAGAGGATCTGGGCTCCCCACATACCAACCTCAGTTGAAGCAGAAGTGTTGTGTGGGGCTGCCCACAGCTCACAGGTAAAAGGCTCATCTTGGTGCTGGGCTGGAGGAGCAGGCTGGGTGCCACAAGGTTGTCCCCAAGATGGGGAACATCCTAGGGGTGTCAGTAGTGCACCACTGCCAGGGCTGCCCACCCAGCCCCACTGCCACCACGCAGCCTCAGCATCCCTGAATGCCCCTGCTCTGCCTCAGGTTGCCCCCCTGACAGCCCCCATGTGTTGTTGCCAGAGCCCTGCACTGGACACTGATGTTTCCCTGTTTTTCAAAACCAGTTAATTGCACTAGATTGATCTAAATGCGCTCCCTGCCCCCCTGACAGCCCCCATGTGTTGTCGCTAGAGCAACTGGACACTGATGTTTCCCTGCTTTTCAAAACCAGTTAATTGCACTAGATTGATCTAAATGCGCTCTGAGCAGGCTTGTTGACTGCATGTGTACTTCTTGTCCACCCCAGACGGGCCTCTCTGGTTGTTCCCAGGAGGATCATAACCCTGAGCAGAGCCCAGGGCAGGCCAGGCTGCGTGGTGGGTGGACCTGCTGCCCCCTCCATGTACACACAGCCGTGTACTCCCCCACACTGCAGCCACTGTACTGCTTGCATGTGCGCTGCCGTGCAAAACTCAACTGCGCTGCTCACCCCAGACCCCCCCAGCTGCGCACCTCTGAGGGAAACTCAACTGTATTGCTCACCCAGACCCCCCCAAAGCGCACACTGAGGAAAACACATCGTACCCTTCACTCCAGACCCCACAACCGTGAGCCACCGAGGAAACTGCACAGCCCAGAGCCCCCGGCACGCAAGGGCCCGGCGGCTCCGTGCGCTGTTTACAGGCCTTGACCGCGGTCTGGGGCCTGCACGTGTCGGCGGGCCCCGTGAGGGGAGCGCACGCGGGGCCGGGCGCATGCGGCCGCCCGCTCCCTGCCGCGTGCCTCCCGCGCCCGCTGCTCCGTGGCCGGCTGCCGTGGCTATATTTAGTGGCCGGGGCCGGGGCTGGCGCGGTGCACGGCCCACCTGGCACCGCCGTCGGGACCGCCTGGGCCCCCGCCAGCCGCCGCGCAGGGGACCGCAGCCCGCCGGGGAGAATGGCGGCTCTGTTCATTGCCCGGCTCGGTGGCGCTGGCGGCGGGGGGCCCCTGGGAGCTGTGTGGGGGCTGTGGCAGAGCCCAGTCACTTCCCACACATACACACCCAGTATAGTATGGGGAATGTTTTCGGGGTGTAAATGAGCCTTAAAATTGTTGATGCTGCCGCTTCCTGCCTCTGAGGCTCAGCGCGGGCTGGGGCCACTGTTGAACTCAGGACAGCCCTGTCTCGGGGATGTGTACCCCAGAGAGGGTTGGGTGTCCCTGGCGAGGTGGGGACGCTAAAGAGGGGGCAGGGATCCCCAGGACATCGTCCCCCAGAGCTTGCCCAGAGTAGTTCCGCAGGGAGTGCTGCACTGGGCACAGGGCACGGGCTGGCACGCGAGGTCAGGGCCAGTCGCCTGCCATGGTGTTTCTTCCTGTGCCAGGTTTATTTTGTCAGTCCCCGAGCAGCGGCAGGGCAGGACAGTGGGCACAGCCCCATGGGGCCGAGGCGGGGGGGGAAGGGGGGCCAGCGGCTGTTTTGGTTCCTCAGCCGGAGAGGATCACAAATGACGCAAGTTCCCAAAAGAGCCGGGCGGGGGGGCTGCGAGGGATGTGTCAGCCGGCGGCAAGAGGCAGCCAGATGTGCTCCAGCAGCTCCAGGGCTGCTGCTGCCAGAGCACAGCCCCACAATGATGCCCCATAGACCACCCCAGGGTGGTTTGCCCCACCGTGGGTGCACACAGCCGGGGTGGCATCGCCAGGCTCCCTGTCCCACAGTGTACTTTGGTGCTGTCCCTTCAGTATCCCGCAGCACCCATGCTGCCTAGCCACGGCTAAGCCCATGGGTGTTTGGTGGGGAATCTGGGGATGCTCCTAGGAAGACCATCAAGGGATGCAAGCTGGGGCAGGATCCCCAAGCTGCCAGCCCTTCAGCATGAGCTGGCATAAGGGTACACCTCAGGGACCACCACGGGGCCCATGGCTGAGCATGGAGGCACGACCGGCAGCATGCAACCCAGAACCCTCACAGAAAGCTGCCAGCCCTGGGAGCAGCCTGGCACCAACCCCTCACCAGGGGCAGCAGGGCTGGTGTGGCCGCAGCATGGGGAATCCATGAGATGAGCTCGGGACACGTCTCCCATTTCTCCCCCCTCCTTGCAGCTGTGCAGCAGATGGGCTTGGAGGAGCCCCTGCTTGGCACGGGGCCGAGGGCCCGCAGGGAGGAGCGGTCCCCAGTGGGGGCCCCCCCGGCCCGCCGAGGCCAGAAGGACCGAGCGCATCCCCAGCCAGGAAAAACAGAGGCCCCAGCGTGGAGCGCACGGTGCCCCGTCTGCGCACACCGCAAAGCGCTGGAATAACAGCCCTCGCTCCCGAGCCCGCCGCCTGCTATCAAAGGGCCCTTCTTCTGCTCGGCCTCGGCAGGGATGGGGCCGGGGGCCCATCGAGGGCTGGTGGCGAGAGGAGGCCGCTGCTCCGCGCCGGCGGGCACGGGCTGCACCCAGCCAGGCGCCGGGCACGTCCCACCCCGTCACCCTAGGGCAGCTGGGGGTCCCTGGGGCAAGCGGGCACATTCCAGTGCCCGGCCCAAGCAGTGTGGCGGTCGCTTGGGTCAAGCCGTGGGGAGCGGTGTGTCCTCAGGAGCCCTGGGCACGTCCCTCCTGCTGCCCCAGTGGGGCTGGCTGGCTCTGCCCAGGTACGGTGCACCCCCGAGAGCCCCTGTGGCTAGCTTTGCCCTAAGTGGTGGCCCCATGGCACCGGGACAAGATGGCGCGGGGTACATGGACCCCAGAGGGGGGGAAGCCTTGAACCCATAGTGCAGCGCAGGCACCCGCGCCGCCATCCCCGACATTACCATCCTGCTGCACCCCGTCCCCCACAGCCCCGTGTCCCGTGTCCCTGCACCCCGTGTCCCACACAGCCCCGTGTCCCGTGTCCCTGCACCCCGTGTCCCACACAGCCCCGTGTCCCGTGTCCCTGCACCCCGTGTCCCACACAGCCCCGTGTCCCGTGTCCCTGCACCCCGTGTCCCACACAGCCCCGTGTCCCGTGTCCCTGCACCCCGTGTCCCACACAGCCCCGTGTCCCGTGTCCCTGCACCCCGTGTCCCACACAGCCCCGTGTCCCGTGTCCCTGCACCCCGTGTCCCACACAGCCCCGTGTCCCGTGTCCCTGCACCCCGTGTCCCACACAGCCCCGTGTCCCGTGTCCCTGCACCCCGTGTCCCACACAGCCCCGTGTCCCGTGTCCCTGCACCCCGTGTCCCACACAGCCCCGTGTCCCGTGTCCCTGCACCCCGTGTCCCACACAGCCCCGTGTCCCGTGTCCCTGCACCCCGTGTCCCACACAGCCCCGTGTCCCGTGTCCCTGCACCCCGTGTCCCACACAGCCCCGTGTCCCGTGTCCCTGCACCCCGTGTCCCACACAGCCCCGTGTCCCGTGTCCCTGCACCCCGTGTCCCACACAGCCCCGTGTCCCGTGTCCCTGCACCCCGTGTCCCACACAGCCCCGTGTCCCGTGTCCCTGCACCCCGTGTCCCACACAGCCCCGTGTCCCGTGTCCCTGCACCCCGTGTCCCACACAGCCCCGTGTCCCGTGTCCCTGCACCCCGTGTCCCACACAGCCCCGTGTCCCGTGTCCCTGCACCCCGTGTCCCACACAGCCCCGTGTCCCGTGTCCCTGCACCCCGTGTCCCACACAGCCCCGTGTCCCGTGTCCCTGCACCCCGTGTCCCACACAGCCCCGTGTCCCGTGTCCCTGCACCCCGTGTCCCACACAGCCCCGTGTCCCGTGTCCCTGCACCCCGTGTCCCACACAGCCCCGTGTCCCGTGTCCCTGCACCCCGTGTCCCACACAGCCCCGTGTCCCGTGTCCCTGCACCCCGTGTCCCACACAGCCCCGTGTCCCGTGTCCCTGCACCCCGTGTCCCACACAGCCCCGTGTCCCGTGTCCCTGCACCCCGTGTCCCACACAGCCCCGTGTCCCGTGTCCCTGCACCCCGTGTCCCACACAGCCCCGTGTCCCGTGTCCCTGCACCCCGTGTCCCACACAGCCCCGTGTCCCGTGTCCCTGCACCCCGTGTCCCACACAGCCCCGTGTCCCGTGTCCCTGCACCCCGTGTCCCACACAGCCCCGTGTCCCGTGTCCCTGCACCCCGTGTCCCACACAGCCCCGTGTCCCGTGTCCCTGCACCCCGTGTCCCACACAGCCCCGTGTCCCGTGTCCCTGCACCCCGTGTCCCACACAGCCCCGTGTCCCGTGTCCCTGCACCCCCTGTCCCACACAGCCCCCCTTCTCTCACCGCCCCCTCACGCCGACCGCGCCCTCGCCCCGCCCACTCCCTCGAGACCACGCCCGTTATCCGTTTAGCTCGTCCTCTTGCCCCGCCCAGTTTGCTCCACGGCCACGCGCCCTCCTGGTCTCTCCGCCAATGGGAGGCGCGCTCGCGCGAGGCCCCACCCCCTCCCCCCCGGGCGCGCGGCCGCCGTGCGCCGTCTCCACGGAGAGCGGCGCGTCCCGCCGCGCGCACGCGCCATGGAGCCGGGAGCCGGGTGCGGCCCGGGCTGCGGGCAGCGGGAGCCCTCGGGGTAACCCCGGCCGGGAGAGTCGGGGCAGGGCCTGCCGGGCGCTGGGGGCCACGGGGCAATGACAGGGTGGGGGGTCCGGCCTGCGGGGAGGGGGCTGAGCCCCGGCAGCGGGCGGCAAGCGTGCTGCTGCCTTTCTTCAGGGTCCGTTCCCACCCGCAGGGGCGCTCTGAGGAGCCGTGTGGGCCCCGGACGCCGTGGGGAGAGGCCACCGTTCAGGGTCCAGCGGGACGAGCCTGGTGTGCCCGTGGAGAGGCTCCCCTGCTGCGGGGACTCGCTGACAGCCACCACCAAGAGGCTCCAGGAGACGTCGGGCACAGCCAGGCCGCCCCAGGAGGCAGCAGGCACGGATGAGCCGCCTGCCGTGGCCTTGCCAGCTGTGCCCAGCAGGGTGCCATCCCCAGAGACTGGGAGGGATCCCTCTGGGATCAAGCTGCCTCCCTGGCTGGGAAAGTGGGGGGCCAGCCCCGAGGAGGAGCCCCCTGCCACAATGCCGGCGCTGCCCCCCATCCCACCGCCGCCAGCTGAGAAGCCCAGCCAGTCCGTGCCCTGGCGGAGCCGTGTGACCCGTGACTGGCAGAAGGAGGTAACTCCATAAGGGAAAATGCCCCTCAGAGCTGGCCCTGCCGTGTCCCACATGCTGATCGTGTGAAGCTCCCTGCTCCTGGGCAGACACATATCTTTAAATAGCCACCCGGACGACCTTGAGCCCAGCAGGATAGAAAAGGGATGAAACCCAATAGCACAAAAGGCACAGGCAGGCATGTGGGGAGTAACAGTAAGGCAGAAGGGGAGCTGAGATCTCGCTGCTGGGAAGCAGGAGCTGTGTGTCGTGGCTCATGACAGTGGTGTGGGGATTCCTGCTTGGGCAAGCCAAGCTGGGGGGCACCTGATGGACCAAACTGTGCCACAGCCTGGGGACTCCATGGGTTGTTGTAAGAGCTCTTGCCCAGGGGCAGTCTGGGCACCCAGGTGCTTGGGACTGCCACACACGGCTGGCTGACCTCCACCAGGCAGGACAGGTCAGCCCTGCCCAAGCTGTGTCCCTGCTCCAGCTTTCCCAGGCTTCTGGCCAGAAAGATCATAACACCTCTTTAGAGCTTATGCCTCCAGGGCTATCAAAAGCCTAAAAGCCAGGAGTGGGCATGGGCAAGTGCAGCATGGGCTCCTGCCTCCTTCCACAGCCCCCGCTGTCCACCCCCAGGTAATTGTGGATCCCCTGGACTCTCGGCCAGGGAAGGATTTGGGCAGTGAGGACTTCCAGCGTGGCTACCATGGACTGCCAATCCACCAGCTTCTCTCCTCACTCACTGAGAGCTCCCCCCCGAAGGACTGCCCCCCGCTCAGGGCCGTGCTGCTGGGGCAAGGTGAGGCTGACCCCAGCAAGCCATGTGCACCCCAAAAAGGCAGCAGGGAAATCTCAGCTGGGAGGCTGATGGCACCTTCCTCTCTGCAGGGCAGCGGAAGGCTACATTGGCATCCATGCTCTACGAGAAATACAGGCAAGCCTGCACTCCCACATGAGATCCCCCTTGGGGCTGTGCCCCAGAGGAGGGGACCTGGGGGAGGCAGGGATCCCAGAGCTGAGAGGTGTGGGGTCTGCTCTGACTGCAGCAAGGAGACGGAGGAGGAGATCCGTCCGCGCCCGAGGCGCATGGAATCTGTCTCCACCACGCACCACGACTACCGTGCCATGGGTTTCCAGTCCACACCCCAGCCCACCACCCAGGTACAGGCAGTAGCCTCCAGGGAGGTGGCAAGGCTCTTGTCCTGCTGAGTGTGCCATCCCCCCCGGCTCACATTTTGCTTCCACTGCAGCCTCACAATTACTTAACGGAGCAGCCAACCAGCTTCTGGCTGGAGCAAGCCCGTGGAATGCCGGTAAGACCCCCACCACCCTGTCCTGCCAGCACCCTGGGAGTCTCAGCTGCTGACAAAGACCTCTCCAATTCTCTCCTTTCCAGGGTGTCACTGCCCTCTTCGGCAGAAACATTCCCTTCAAGAGGAATGCAGACTTCTCCACTCCCATTACCATGTACTTAGGGCATCCCGAGCCCTTCAACCTCTGTGACCCCTATGACGACCCCCTGAGCAGACAGCTCCAGCCCCACAAGTAATAAAAAACAAGGGGACACAGGTGGTCCCAGCCTACCCCAAGGCTGTCCTCAAGCTGGATGTTTGGAGGGGGAGCACTGTGTCCCTGGGATCTCAAATCCCATGAGAGCATGAAGCAAAATGGAAAACCCTTCAGCCCTGTTGCAAGTCACTGTTGACCCAAAACACACCGTGGTCCCAAGATTTCCTCCTTAGGCATGGAGGCAGAGCCCCTGGCACAGCCCCATCCCCCGGGACACGTCCCCTCCCGGCGCACGCAGCGGGTGACACGCAGCCGTTGTTCCAGTCCCCAGGCACAGGTGTGTTCCAATAAGAGGCGGCAGCGGGGCGGCCAGAGCATGAGCTCAGAGGAACGCACTGCAGCCCTCACGCCAAAGCAAACCCACGGCGGCCCTGCCTTCCCAGCACCGCCCAAGCCCTCCACAGCCGCTGCTGCGACCGCCCAGCACTGGCTCCCCATGCCCACACTCCTGCCCTACACCGCAGACAGACCCCTGGGATACAATCTCTTGGGATGTTTCAGGCAGCTGTCGCCAGCCCAGGCTGAGCTCCATACTGGCGTTCCCCCGGCCTCCCTCCCCACTTGGCATGCTGGGGCAGAGTGAAGTAGAGGCCACAGGACAGATGGATCTGGGGTTGTTTGTATTTCAACAAAATAGTTGCAGCGAGTCCTATATTTACACCTGGAGGAGGGGTGGGTATTTACATGACCCGGTGGGGTTATATACAGGGGAAGGGGAGACTGAGGAGGGGGGCAGCTGCGGCATTGAAGCCTGACCTGGCCAAGGAGTCAGTCTTGGCAGGAATCCCCATTTCCCCCCACCCCAGGGAGGGGTTGACATGGGCACAACTTCTGCTGGGGGCCAGGTACTGAAAAGAGACGGCAAAGTGCCCTGCGGGGCAGCCAGGCCCCGGAGAAGCTCAGAGCCAGCTGAGCCACAGGGAGAGGGCAGGGGTGGCAGACCTCAGAGGGTGGGGGGAATACAAGGTCTCTTGGGCTGGATGAGGGCTGGTCACCCCACTCCAGCAGAGGCTGTGGGGAAGGTGGGCTTTGCTGGTGCTGATGGAGGGGAGCAGACGGTGCTGTGGCCTCTGCCCCACCTTGCCCAGGCCCTGCTGAAGCAGGGGGGCTGTAGAGAGGTGGATGCAGTGATGGGGGGGGTGCCGGTGCATCCTGGGGCACCGGAAAGCACTGGTGGCCCCACTGAGCTGGGGGCTCTGCCACAGCCACTGGGCTCAAATGACTTAAGGGTCTTTCCTCTCACCCAGCAGCCAGTATGTCCGCATCTTTCCCTTGCCCTGGAGGCAGAGGTGAGCAAGTTAGACCGTGCCTGTCCCTGGAGCTGCTTCTTGGGTGTCATCCCCAGCACTGAGAGCAACAAGGGGTCCCAGCCCCAACCCACCTCCCCCTCATATTTCCCTGTGGTTGGGAGGGCTGGTACCCCAGCAGCATTGCTGTGCCCTCACCTTCATTTCTACATCGCCACGCAGCTCCAGCTCAAAGCAGCCGAACTCATCCAGGACTTCTTTGGTGGCAGATGAGACATGGATCTTCAGGGCTGAGGAGCACAGAGGAGCAAGAGAGACATGTCTGGGTGCCATGGGAACAGGACACACCCCGTGACTCTGTACTTCAGCTGCCCTGGCTTACCCTGGCCGTTGGATTCCATGCGGGATGCGGTGTTCACTGTGTCCCCGAAGAGGCAGTACCGCGGCATCTTCAGACCCACCACTCCGGCGCACACGGGACCTGCAGGCACAGAGGCACTCAGGGATGCTGCAGGGCGGGCAGGTGGGTGGGCAAGCACTCCCCAGCTGGCTGGCTGGCAGGGGGGCTCACCGGTGTGTATGCCGATGCGCAGGTGGAGCTGGTCGTTGGGACGGTGACGGATCTTGAAGGTTTTGACAGCCTCGAGCAGGGCCAGGGCCATACGGACAATCTCCCGGGCGTGCAGCTTCCCATTGCGCACCGGCAGCCCTGAGACCACCATGTAGGCATCCCCGATGGTCTCCACCTGTGGGGCCAGGGGGGACAGCTACAACCTGGACTCCTTGCTGCCTGCCTCACTCTGGGGGGCTGTGCTTGCTCAACACACCACTCACCTTGTAGACGTCAAAATTGTCAATAATGGCATCAAAGCAAGTGTAGAGATCATTCAGCAGCATCACGACCTGGATGGAACAAGGGTGTGTGTGCATCTGGGAGGGGACACATCCCCCCAACCCCAGGGATGGCACTGCCAGGGTGTGAGACCTCCACCATCCCCACAGAGGTGCTGCCCCCCAAGTCCTGCTCTCACCTGCATAGGAGTGCTCTCTGCCGAGAGGGCGGTGAAGCCCACGATGTCACTGAAGTAGATGGTGACACTGTCGAAAGCCTCAGCCCGTACTGTCTCACCACGCTTCAGCTGCTCTGCCACAGAACTAGCAAGGATAGTGGTGAGCTCCACCCCAAACCTGCTGTTCCCCCTGCAACCCTTGCCCCACACCAGCATGGAAAGCTGGCAAGGGACCCCATACTTGCACAGCAGCAGGTGCATGCTGAGCCCACGCCAACCCTCAGACCCACACACCCCCTTGTGTCCCCCTCTCACTGGGGCAGAATCTGGTAGAGGAGGTTCTCTGCCTTGCGCTTCTCCTCCAGGTAGGCCTGTGTCCTCTCTTCCACCAGCTTCTCCAGGTTGTTGGCATACTGTTCCATGCGTGACAGCAGGTTGTCCAGGATGCTGGTGCTTCCCTCCCTGGCAGGGCGCAGTCAGTTGGCACTGTGGGAAGACATGCCCCCCAGCCACCACCCCCATGGCTGCCCCCACTCCCACCCAGGGCCACCATCCCCACGTGCCAACCACCCACTTGTTGAATCTACGGATGAAGATCTTGATCTGGCTGAAGTCCGGGCGCTCGGCCGGCTCCTGCGCCCAGCAGCGTTCCATCAGCACTGCCAGCTCCTCGCTGTGCACCCCGATGTCGATGGAGGGGCGGAAGAAGGGCTTCTGGCTGTTACGCACCTTCTGCACGATCTCTGCCAGGGTGTGGCCGACAGTGAGCACCAGACTTCCATGGTGGGGCATGGACCTCCACAGATGTGCTCTCCATGCTCACCTTTAGGGCTCAGGTCCATGCCCTCGATGTAGAAGGGGCCATTGCGCAAAGCAACCTCCTGCACGATGATGCCGAAGCTGTAGACATCAGCTTTCTGCATGCCCGGGGTGGGCAGGTGTCCCTTCTGCAGCAGCTCTGGGGCTGTCCACAGCTTCTCTGGTGGGACAAAGCAATGGAGCCGTGAGATAGGGCCACCCCATCCTGCTGGTCCTCCCAGGCAGACACTCACTGGCATAGAGCGCATGTGTGTCCTCGCTGTCGCTGGGCGAGCGGAAGCTGGCCAGGCCATAGTCGGTGATCTTCAGCACGAAGCGGCTGTCCACCACGCAGTTGGATGACTTGAGGCTGCCGTGATGGCCAATGATGCTGTTGTGCAGGAAGGCCATTCCCTGGGAGAGATGGACACAGTGAAGCTCATATCTCTCAGGCACCTCTCCCCATCCCCTCACACCGCTCAGCTGGATACCTTGACAATGTCATTGATGAGAGAGTAGCGAAACATCCAGTCCAGGTTGATGCTCTCGTTCTCCAGGACATCCTGCAGTAGCACATTGAGTGGACCCCACCAAGCACCCAGGTCATGGTGATGGCAGCCTCACCAAGTGCCCAGCTCAGGGAATCTGCAGCACCCACCCCCACCCCTCCACTGGCCTCTGACACCTGCTTGGACAGCTCAGCTGTGAGCATTGCTGGGAGGGCTCAGGTGGCCACCAGCATCCACAACACGCAGCCCAGCTGCGTCACCAGGAATGTCTAAGTGTCACCTGCAGTGTCACCTGCAGTGTCCCAAGCCCCACTACCTGCAGGCTGCCCCGTGGGCAGTACTCGGTGATGATGCAGATGTTGGGGGGGTCGATGCACGCCCCGATGAAGCGGGTCAGGTGGTTGAACTGGATGTCTCGCATCTGCAGATTGGAAGTGGACCCAAGATAGTCTTGAGGTCAAAGGGCATGAGCTGCTGCCCCTGCTGCCCTCCCACATGCCCAGGACCAATCCCTGCACTCCCAAGCAGGTTGCCCACCCTAGCCCAGACCCCAAACCTACATGCTTTAGCTCGAAGAGCACCTGCCGCGTCAACTCAATGCGCTTCTTGTTGATGTGCTTAATGGCCACAACATTGCCCTGGGGTGTTTGGGAAGGGGAAAAGGTAAATGTCCACTGGATGAATTTGTGAAGGGGAGGAAAGTGCCAATACCCTGCAGGATGGGGGTGCAGCCAAGTGGGAGCACAACAGAGCTGGGGCATTTCAGGGGGAGGGCTCAGCTCCCTGCCTGCTGCACTTACCTTGAAGTGGCCGGTGTTGGCGAAGATCTGGTACTTGCCATGAGTGGTCATCAAGGAGCCATAGCTGGAGCCACGCTGTGGGAAGGAGGGGATTAGGGAGAGGAACCCTGGGATGGAGGGATGACCTGCATCAATGGAGCAGGGCAGGGACATCCAAAGTGTGCAGGGGATGGTGCAGGATGGGCTCTAAGGGTCAGGACAAGCTCTGCATGCTCTGTAGGAAAGAAGAAGACTCCAGGATGAGGCACTGCACAGAGTGTAGGACATGGACAAGGTATGTCTTTAGGGGATGGAGGGCAATATGGGGGCATACTTGATGAAGTATGTTGCTACATAGAGGATTCAGGACTGTGCAGAGGAAGGATCTACTGTGGTTCTGCAGGGGATGGAAAGTCATGCCAGGGATGGATGGAATAAGTCTCTATAGGGAATGGAGAGCTATATAAGGATGAAGGGTTGTGTTGAGGAGAGATTCAGTGGGGCTACAGCTCTGTAGGAAACAGAGGGTCATGAAAGGGATCAGCAGGGAGGGGTGTCCTGCAGGCAGGGAGGGCAGCACAGCAGCAGGGTGTGGTGGTGCCTCAGGGATGGCTCCTCTCACCAGGGACAAGGTGAGCCGGCTGCCCGCTGCCTTGTGGTACCGCTCAGGACTTCCAAACTGCAGCTCATCCCAGCGAATCCTCCAGAGCATGCTGGCAAGCTCCTTCTCTAGCATCAGCTTCCTGGGAGACACACAGGGGTCAGGCCCCCATCCCCTCGGCCCTGCCTGCCCGCCTGCCCATCAGACAGAGGTTCCCCCAGTCCTGACCTGAAGATGAGGAAGCTGGAGATGCCAAACATGACAAAGGTGAGGCCAGTGCCCAAAGCCACGATGGCCAGCATAGAGAGGGCGGCTGCAGGCAGGAGAGGATATGTCAGGGTGGTCTGAGATATCCTGGCTATGACAGCCAGACTGACATGCACCCGTATAGAAGCTTGCTGGGGTCCAAGGGATGTGGGGACCCAGGACACCCACTTTTATCACAGGAGGGGTCATCCACATCAAAGACACAAGGAGGGTTGTCCAAGGGGGGAGCCCCCTTCACCCAGGGGATGGGTCGTCCCAGCCAGTGGATTTGCTTCTCCACACCCGAGTAGTGTCCCACCACCTAAGGCAGGCAGAGAGAGATGAGGCCACCCCCAGACCACCATCCCATGCCCCAACCCCAGCCAGGGGGAACCTCCCCCCACCTCATACTGCCCGGTCTTGGGGTCACTCATGGCCCATAGGTTGAAGTCAGTGTCCCGGTCATTGTTGCTGTCCATGCTCACAAGCCCTGTGACGCCTATGGGAAAAATTAAGACGCAGGTGGGATGAGGACTGAGTTCCACCGCCCCCACGGCACCCACAGCACAGCTTCCCCCATCCCGGTGTTACCCTGGAACTTGCGGTCCCGCATCTTCTCGATGATGTGGGTGGCGTTTTTCTTGGAGCCGCCCTCACGCAGAGTCTCATTCAGCACCATGGCGTACAGCAGCATCCCATCATAGAAACACCCCGCCACCAGGTTCATCTGCCAGGGGGAATCTGAGCACACCCACAGCCACGCACACAGGAGCATCCCAGAACCTTCACACCAGGACCATGCACCCACCCACCGCCCCATAACCACTCTGGGGCCAACATGCTCCCTGCAGGGATGGCAGTGCCTGTGGCTGTTCCCACCAGGGATGACCCCTCTGGCACTGTCTGTGGCTGTGTCCCACCCTCTGCATCCTGGGGAGATGCCTCAGACCCCTGTGAAGGGACCCCACCACACCAGTGCGCAGGGGGACTCACTCACCAGGGAGTAGTTGAGCTGCACCCCAAATTTCTGCTTAGCTCGCAGAATGAGCTGGGTTTGGAAATGCTGGTACTCAGGGTTTTGGGGCTCATAGTAGGTGATCACCAGCACCATCTGCAACCAAGCACAGCACCTTGGTTCACACACTGGGGCCAGGCTGGGGAGGTTTCTGTCCCCAGGCAGGTGGGCACGGCTCACCTGGAAGGCCTCACGCAGTCCTGAGTCCTGGCCCGGGCTCTCCTGCCAGGGCTTGAAGGGGTCACGGGCAGAGTCGCCCCGCAGGCTCTCCCCGAAGACATCCAGGTAGAAGAAGACGTAGTCGCCGTTAGTGAGGTTCTCCTGTTGCGCCAGCTGCATGATCTGCCGCAGCATCTCCGGCGGCCCACAGAGATACACCACTGCCAGAGAGAGGCAGGGGCTTCAGCGGGGCAGGGACACCCCACTGCACCCCAGGCACACAGCCAGGAATGGGGCAGGTGGGGCAGGGCAGCCCCGGGAGCGCGGGGAGGCGGCGGGGGCGATGGAGCAGGGAGATGGGGCAGTGCTTGGCTCCCTGTGACCCACGGCCAGACCCACAGCCCTGCTGGCACAGACCCACTCCCACCCCATCAATCACTTTGGACTGAAGGGGGAGAGGAGAACAGGGAAAAACTTGCTCAAAATGATGAGGTGGATGCCCCAGGCACAGACCCCACGCACCCTGATGCAGCCAAAGCCAGCCAGAGGATGTTCCCCCCCGCATCAGCTTCCGTGCTGCTCCATGCCAGCCCTAGCCACGGAATCAGGGGGGCTGGGAGAGGCACTGGAGCCGCGCGCCGGAGGCCCCTGGGGAACCCGGGCTGTGGAATGGGACAAACCCATGTTTGGGTTCGTGGCCGGCTGTCTGTGCGGCAGGAATGCGCAGGTTCCCAGATTCCAGCACCTTCGGCGGCCGCTAATTGGAAACAGAGCATCTCGCCGGTGTGACCCACACGGCAAGGGGGTGCCCGGGCCCCGTCAGGACGTCCCACCTGCCCCCACCCTCTGCTGGGGGCTCGGCCAGCCCCCAGGGGATGCCCACCCAAGGGCTGTGTGGGGCCGGCTCGCCGCTGGCGCAGAGCATCGCAGGCTGTGGGGACGGGCAGCTGAAAGTGTCCGAACCCCCCGAGCAGGGGCCCTCCGTGCCCTTGCTGAGGATCCTGACACTGCCTCCTCCCTCCCCCCGGAAAAACCAGGGCCCCCGCTCCAGCCAGTCTGGCTGGGAACCCGGGATTGAGCAACGGAGGAGGCGGCGGCAGCGGGTGCTGGAGGAATGTCACGCTTGGGCGCTGGCCCCGACACACAGCTCTTCTGCATGGGGCCCAGCGCCCCGGCTGGACCCGGGGGTGGCGGAGATGGGGACAGCAAGGAAGCGCCGCACTCCGGGAAGAGGTCTCTGCTGCTGGAAGGCACCCAGCCACGCAGGCACCCAGCCATGTGGGCAGCAGGGCTGGCAGCGTCACCCACGGGGCAGGGAGGAAGCCCACAGGTGGGAGAAGAGACCCAGCACAGCCCCCTTGGGCACAGGGAATCCACAGCAAGGTGGGGAGCTGCTCCTGGGCACGGGGGAGGGAGAAATCGCAGCACCGTGGGCTGCGTGTGAGCAAGAGCCTGCTTCAGGCTTTGAAATGGTTCCCTCTGAATGCTGCAATACTTCAAATAAACACTCTTGGCTTCTCCACTTTGCTAGTCCTGCATCAAGAAAGGTCCCCATTCTCATCCAGGGTGGACAGCTCAGCACCTCCCCGACACACAGAGCCTGAGGGTTCCCCCCGAGAACATAGACGGGACCCTCCCCATCACACTGCAGGCCCCAAGGAAAGGGAGCCACAGGGGAGCCACAACAGCTGGTGGCAGATGGTGGGACACTGCGGGCAGCCAGCCCCTGCGGCGGCAGCGAAAGCCTGCCTGGTCAAAGGCCACCAGGCAAGGGGATGGACGGCGCCTAGACGGCTCCCTGGGGACAGGCTGCATGAGCTGTGCAGAAGGAAGGGTCACTGCTTGGGGCTCTCCCTAAGGCAGGCAGCTGCCTCCAGCTGGCAGCTTCCTACGTGGCCAGCAGCGCCTTAGGGGGCTCACACGTGCCCCAGGGGCCGGCAAATGGCCAAAGGCAGCCTCAGCATCACCCAGAAGAAGAGGAGTGAAGTTCTGCAAGGTTGGAGTGCATCCAGACCCCTGACATTTATTCAGGGGGTGTCTCTGGTGTAGGTGGCAGAGTGCCAGGTCCCAGGGAAGGGGTAAGACCACGAGCATGCAGATGAGGTGGCAGAACACTGCCTGACCCCTGCATGATGGAAGACAATCCTGAAATGAGGGCAAATCCCAGGTTCAGGCAGAAAATCCCACTTTCAAGCAATCCCACCAGCACAGGGAACTGCAGCACAGAGACCACGGTCCTGGCTCAGGGAGAGTGCAGGGGTGAAGGCTAAATGCACTCCCTCCAGCAGCACCACCCAGCCATCTCCCCAGGCAGGGCACCTGGGCTTTTTGCAGGCAGATGCTCCGGTAATTCCCTCAACCACAGCTCTAATTATATCAGTGCTTTTGCAAATGGCAGGAGAGACGTGGGCCCCTGCACGTCGTCCAGGCACCAGTGAGAGGGGCAATCCCACCCCCCCTCGTGCCCGCTCATTAGACTTGTGAATGTCCAGAACCAGCAGTGCTGGGGATGCACAGAGGGGCAGGGAAGCAGCTTTCTCTAGGAAATGTTCACCAAACTCCTGCCCATGACTTGGGAGAAGGAAGGTGGTGCCAAGAGGGATGATACATGGAGTTATTGCAGGTCATGGACATGGATGCAGCTGAAGACCCTGCTATTCCACACAGGAGTCCCGACCCCTGGGACAGCCCTGCAAGTCTCCATTCCCTGTCCCACACACCTGGGCTAGGAAAGGACCTACAACCACCTCTGTAGCCCTGAGCACCCACCTCTGTGGGGCCAAGCACTCAGCCCCACACCCTGGCACCAACTCTGAGCTGTGGCCAGAGAGGCTCAGACCCTCTCAACATCCCTGCCCATGGCAGGGGCATGGAACTAAATGATCTTTAATGTCCCTTTCAACCCAAGCCTTTCCATGGTTCTGTGATACTACAACCCCAGCTTAGAAAGCTCTTGGGTCTCTGCCATGTCTGGTCTTCTCCCCCAGCAGCCACAACCCCCTGCCTGCACCAGGAGGGATTGATTCCCATTGGGGTGATTTATGGCACCAAGATGGAAATGTTGACGGGAATCCCTGCTTTCAGCCCTTCTCCCTGCTGAGTCCTTTGCCCTCACCCCATAAGAAGCTCTGAACCCCATGGCTGGTGATGGCACACACAAGAGCTCCCATCCCAGTGGGGCAGCCATGGGACACTCAGCCATGGACTCAGCCTCACTGGCCTCAATCCTGATGGGAACCCAGTGCAGCACCCCAAAGTACCTCCCCCCTGCAGCCTGGTCCTGCCCAGCCTTGGACACAAGTCCTGCTGGCCCATCTGGCTCCACTTATCCGGGCTAGATGTCCTTCCTAATGACACAGCATCTCAGAATCCATTAAGAAGCATTGCAGAGTGGCTGACTCCAGGATTGATACACCCTGCTCATCAATAATGAAAGAGCATCAGGCTGCCCTTGCTCTCCAGCTGCCTCTGCAAGCCCCTCCATTTCCTCCCGCTCCCAATATAGCTGCTCTCCTGGGGCACTCGCAAGGCAACAAATTGATTTATCCCTCCATCAGCAGGGTGGGGCAATCACAGCCCCATCCTGGGGGTGCAGCAGGGGCGAGGCACAGCCTGGGGTGCCCAGGTGCCACTCTGGGGGGCTCTGCCACGGCACAGTCACCTAGGTATGGTGGCACCATGGTTCTCTAGGTATGTAAGCACAGCTGATGCTGTCCTCCAGAGAGCCACATCCCCTCCATCACCTTCAGCCTCCAAGGACATGCCTGGGTCACTCTGATCCTGCTAACACAGAGGGTGGGGTGGTCCCACAGGGTGTCCCTCACAGCACCTATCCCACCAAGCAGGCTGGGGGTCTGCCCCAGCTCTTGCTGGCAAATGTTGACTGGACTGGGGGCCTGGGAGGGAGGCACTATGCCCCCTCCTCCTGCTGCATCCTGGCCCCTCCACTGACACAGGGTTTGGTCTGGGAAGGGGCTCAGGTTCTGTCTTGTCCCCTGTGAACTCGCCTCCTGTGCAGGTCCTGCTGCTCCCCCAGCCCCACTGCGACAAAATGTGCTCAGTCCTCACTGCACCCCACACAGAGCTCATTTTCCCCACCCTCCCTGTGTCCCACAGGGGTCCCACTGTGCCTCCAGCCCCTCCTAGAGCTCCACAGGGGTCCCACTCTCCCTTTGGCCCCTTGCCATGCCCCACCACAGGTATCACTCTGCCCAGTCCCTGCTGCACCCCCGAGTCCCACCAGATCCTGTTCCCTTGCCGTGCCTTGCGTGGGCGCCATTTTGCTCTCAACCCCTCACAAGTCCCACTTGTGTGTCCTCAGACCCTCATGGTGTCCCACAAAGGTGCCACTGTCTCTCTCCTTGGACAGTTGCTGCACTCCACATGACCACACTCTGTTCCCATCCCCTTGCTGCTCCCCACATGTATCTCACTGCCCTCTCTGACACTTGCTGTGCCCTCTGTGGATCTCCATTGCCCCCTAATCCCTTGGTGTGCCCCAAACAGGTCCTACTGACACCCCGGTCCCTTTTTTTGCCACAAGTGAATCCCACCGTATCCCCCGTCCTTTGCTGTGTCCTGCAGCGGTCCCGCTGTATCCCCATCCCCTCTCTGTGCCCCAGACGTGTCCTGCTGTTCCCTTAACCCCTTGCTGTACCCTACATGCCGCCCACGGTACCCCAGTCCCCTTGCTGCACCCCATCCTTCCCCCTGCTGTGCCCCAGACGGGTCCAGTGCCCCCCCCCCGATCCCACCTCACCCTCAGCCCCTCGCTGTGCCCCGCGGAGGATTTTGCCTCCCCCCCTCGAAGCCCTGCGCAGATCTCCCGAGGGGAGCCCCCTCCGCTCTCCCTTCCTCCTCCCACTCCCACACCGCCGCCCCCGCTGCCCGGGCGCTCAGCCCGCGGTCGCGGTGTCCCCCCCGCACCCCACGCACCGCGCCCGTTGGCTTTGATGAAGTGGACGGCGCTGTCGGGGCCGCCCTCCTCGGGGGAGTAGATGTGGACGGTGACGGTGAGGTTGTTGCCATCCTGCAGCTCCTGGTAGACACCCTCGACGGTGAAGTAGTAGGGCCGGTCGTCGGTCTTGCGGTCCACGTAGAGGAGCACGGCGCGGGCGCTCCAGTTGAAGTGCGCGTGGAGGTGGGAGACGAAGGCGCCCAGTTTGGGCGCCGAGGGCCCGGTGCGCACCGTGGTGCTGTAGTGCTCCCGTTTGCGGCTGAACCCCGCGGCCACCGCCCCGCCGGTGATGAGGGGCAGCCGCCAGTGAGAGGCGAAGCGCCCCACGGACGCGGCGGGGTACACGCAGCCCGGCCCGAACAGCACGTCGGGGTCGTGGTAGAGCTTCAGGTCCACGGCGTTGAGCGGTGCCACGTACTCGGAGCAGGCGCCCTCCAGCTCCGAGCTCATGAACTCGACGCGCACCGAGAAGGGCCGCGGCAGCAGCGGCGGCTCGCCCCGCTCCAGCGCTTCCAGCGCCAGGCTGAGCGCCGGACCCACGCGCGGCCAAGCCCACGCGTAGCTCACGTTGCGCTCCGGCAGCACCACCGCCACCGTCAAGTTGGCGGGCGCCCCGTCGGGGGTCGCCGCCCG